>NC_045445.1:88240086-88275939 GCF_002776525.5 Piliocolobus tephrosceles
CTCCCGAGTGAGATGACCCCAGTACCTCAGTTGAAAATGCAGAAATCGCCGGTCTTCTGTGTCGCTCGCGCTGGGAGATGGAGACTGACGCTCTTCCTATTTGGCCATCTTGCTCCGCCCCCCCACATTATAGGTAATTCTAATACAGCACACAAATGTATCAACAAAGCCATCTTCTTGTGGGCCCTACCATCTTCATCAGATTTAGATACCTAAAAAACAAGTAAATAAGCACTTTTAAAATGCAATCAAAAGACTGGTGGTAAGCTTTTAAAACCAGAACATCTTTTGGCATTTCACTAAGTGTATATTGTAAATTTAATGAACAATCAAAGTTCACAGTAGGAAGCTGTCTTTTCCTGCTTTCATTTCTATGAGATTGACAGATGGTGACAATAAGAAATTGAACTGATTATAATTATTCTCCGTGTGTCTTTTTAAAATGTTTTTTATTGCTAGCTATCATTACCAGTTAGAATTAACATTAATTAGAATTAACAATAATTTTAGGTATAGAATGTTACGATTACTTAGAGATGGCTCTATCTACCAGGCTCAAGTGATCCCCCCACCTCAGCCTACCAAGTAGCCAGGACTACAGGCAAGTGCACCACCATGCCCGGCTAGTTTTTTTTTTTTTTTTTTTTTTGGTTGTTTTTTACAGGTGGGGTGTCACTATATTGCCCAGGCTAGAAGAATTTTCTAGTACTCCATTACATCTCCCGTTTTGCCAAGTAAATTTATAATAATTTTAGATTATTTTATTATTCAGTAGTTTTACAGACTTAAAAGTGTAAATTTAGAATTAGAAGATGAAGTTATAATAGTAAGAATGTCAAGTTGAAGGGCTTTGGGGAGCCAAGCAGCATAATAGAGCATAGGCTTGAACTTAAATCCCAGCTCAGTCACCTGCATGACTTTAGGCACCAGTCATTTCACACTCCTGAGCCTGGTTCTTTATTTCTAAAATGATTATAATTCTTTTGCAACATTTTGAGGATTAAGTGAAATGTGTTAAAAGGCTACTACAGTAGGCTCTCCGATATTTAATTTTTTTTATTATGCACATTGTTTTCCTGGCTTTTTATGGCTGCCTAAAGTCTAGGGAAAAGGGAAGACTGATTAATGACGAGCAGAAAAAACATGTGAGCTAATCATTCACTGACTTATTTTCCCTCCAGTTTTCAGTTTTTTAAAAATTAGCCACACCACAAGAAACCAACGTTTTTATATGGAAAGAGTAAGAAAATTGTGTCAGTGCTCTTCGTTATTTTCATCTTAATGGTACAGTGAAAATACATTGGCTTACAGATGATGCTAAGGAAACTTTGGCTCATTCTAACTTGAAGGGGGGATTTTGGTGTTTTAGTACTTGGATTGTACAAACCTTTTACTGACTTTTATTTTGTGCTAAAAAGGAATCAGGTAGTTGGGGATTGGTATGCTAGTTGGTGCTCTCATTCATGGCAAAGGATTTTATAAATGAATAAAAGTTCTTAAAACATCAAAGCAAAAATCAAATGAGCAAAACTAAGGATGAAATGCAACATTCATCAGAACAAGGATCACTGAAAAAAAAATTCAGAAACAACATTGATAAAGCCTGAATTGAAATAACTGCAAAAAAAGAAGTACTTATGGAGTTACTCCCCAGTGATACAAAGTTGAATATCCATTGACTAGATTACAAGGGTCTGCTTTGTCGTCATCCTCTCTCCCTTTTATTCTCACCTTAGAGCACATTAAATAACCCATTAGGAAATTAAAGGAAAGGAAACTTGGACCATTCATTTCTTTATTTAATTATTTCCAGAAGAAAACCTCACAGTACTTTTATCTTGTGAAATTGGGTGGCCTCACTGAGCATCTAGAAGCTGAACACAATGAGAGCCACTATTAAAAACAAACAAACAAAAAAAAGCCAGAGTTGGAGAGTAAAGTGGTAAAAACAGATTTTATTCAGGGCTATTGCAATAGGTAAAAAGAGACTTCAGTACAGAACTGGGCTCAATTCAAAATACACCATGGGCAAGCAGAGATTTACAGCCAAGGAATAGGGTGAGGGTCAGCAAATGGAAAATCATCAGCAAATGTCAGGGGTAAGAGGCATTCTGGCAAAATCAGCTTGACAGAACTCATTCTGAAGACAGGCCAAGGTGAGCAGACATCACCTGGGGCATAATAGAGAATGAGAAACTCGATCACATATTAAGGGTGATCAGATATCAAGGGTGGGGATTTCTTGCTACGCTGACAGCAGGATTCTTGCTAAAATGAGATTTTATAAGCAAGTACACAGATAGGTATAGAAAAAAGTTCAAGAGCCTAACAAAAATTTGGTCAAGCAAAGAACCTTCATCAACATCCAAGAAATGTTGATAGAGAGTACCCCGAAACTGTGGGAAAAGGGAAAACTCACAGGGAAATTCTGCTCTGCTTATCTTGAGCCATGTTGAGTTTTACAAGACTTATCCACTGATTTTAGGAGGCAAGAAATGCATGCTTAATATTTCATAGCTCCATTTGGGAGATGAGGGGAAACAAACAGTGTTTAATTAAAACATGCGTGAACACACACACATACACACACACACCAAAGTTGCATCTTTTGAGCCTCTAGGATTTCACTAGCGTGGTTCAAGCTACTTTTGGTTTCCTCAGCTTTTTTGTTTATAACACATCTCTCTCATGTTTAATGTTCTTTGATGTTGCAAAGGGCTGGAGTAAAAAAATAATTTTATTTATCTGGAGAGTCCATTTAACAATACATAACAGCTCTTGTTTAGATGGTAATTGTGCAACCAAGCTCATCCTGATTGCTGGATGAGTTCTAGATTTAATCATGTTTCCCTAGTTGACGTGACTGTAATTATATTCTTGTTGTGATTGTTTTATTGCCCTTTTTGTTGTTGTTGTTTTGGGGTTAGGAGGTGCCTCAGTAGGCTCTGTGGTTTCTAGAGGCACTTCCTTGTCTACCCGTCAAGTTTTTAAAAAAATTAATGAATTAATTACTTTATTAATTAAATATTTTTAAGAGCAGGAAATACACTTGGAGATTATATTTATTTTTTAAATTTTTACAAATAAGGGCTTACTTTTATTATTCTTTTATTTAACTTTTATTTTAAGTTCAGGGGTACATGTGCAGGTTTGTTATATAGGTAAACTTGTGTCATAGAGGTTTATTGTACAGATTATTTTGTCACCCAGGTATTAAATCTAGTACTCATTAGTTATTTTCTCTGATACTTTTCCTCCTCCCATCTTCCACCCTCTGACTCTGATAGACCCCAGTGTGTGTTGTTCCCTTCTATGTATCCATGTCTTCTCATCATTTAGCTCCTAGTTATAAGTGAGAACATGAGGTATTTGGTTTTCTGTTCCTGTATTAGCTTGCTAAGAATAATGGCCTCCAGCTCAATCCATGTTCCTACAAAGGACATGCTGTTATCTATAAACTATATTTGAACTATCAAACTACTTCCCTGTGTTTTGGTCCTTCCATGAGACAGTTGATGTGAGTAAGCATAGTCCCTGAATAGCTGAGGCATCCTAGAGCACCTAGATCATCCAGAAGACCCTCTAGATTATCATCTTGCTCCAACAAGATTGTCCTTGGACACTTCTCCAACTGTTTACTAAGAGGATGCAAATAAAACCACAAAAAATGAGATCTCTTGGAAGAAACCACCTACAGTTAGTGTGGGCATCTAGCTTATGTTGATTGTTTTTTGAAGGAGACTTTAAAAAATATGTACATTGAAGATTATACTTGGTGATTTTCTTGTCATTTTCAGTGACCATTTCTCAATATTCTTCCTTATATGCTCATCTGCAGAATTTGACACAAAATAATCACCCTGTCCTCCTAAACTCTGCTCTTACAGTCTCTACAGCTTTTTTGCTTCTTTCCTACTTCTCAGCTATTTTTCTCTTTCTTTTCTCCCTGATCTTGGTCTTCTGGCTATCTAATCTTAGCATTTCGAGTCTCTTTTTTGTACTAAATCACTGATTGATATAATCATATTTCAAATTAACATAAAATATAACTTGCAGATGTCCTGTAGTCAAATTTTACTTTCTTTCTCTCTTTTTATATTACCTCCGTACCTGAGAAATGACCATCATATATAACATTGATTTCCATCACTCTAATACAACAAACATTAATTGAGATTGTACCCTGTTTCATGAACTTTCATTTCGGGTATCTCATTGAACAGTCTCACTGTGACCTCATGGAAATAGTTTTTACCTCTAGTTCATAGTCTAAGAAATTCAACTTCAAAAGTGTAAGTAACTTTCTCAGATTCATTTATTTAGGAAATTATACAACAAAAATTATGTGAGAACATTAAGCAATTTGTATATTAATTTGACATTATATTGGTGAGCAGACAGTATACCATGTGCTACAGATGAAAAAAAGGACAGTTTCTTCTTTTAAGAATTAAGGAAAGGACAGATCTATAAACAAGAAATTATGATGCAATGTGATAAATAATAGAGGCATATGTTAAATGTCACAAAGTCTTATGTGAGTAAAAAGATCTAGTTTGTCTGGTGGGATCAAAAACAGCTTTGAGGTTGGTTAACATTTAAAATAGATTCTAAAGGATGAGTAGAACTTTATAAAAATTCTATGGAAATGTATCATCAAGTTCCAAAAACTGATACAAAAATCACACTTTAATACATAAATCATTTGTTGGTTGGGCATAACCCTTACTTCATTTAGATTGTGGGACATAGAATGAAAATAAGCTTGTCAATACTTCTGAATTTTCTAAGTGTTTCCCAGAATTTATCAGAATTCCCATTCTTGTCTCCTTGGAACTTTTTTCCTTAGGAGAACTTAGGACACTATACATATGTAAATACTTGTTCTATTGGGTAGTGCACCTGGGAATTATATATTCCCAAGCATTGCAAGATAAACAGGATAAAATCATTCCCTCAACAAAGGAGTCATGGGTGGAAGTATAGGGGCATGTGGGAGCCCTGCAGTCAGGGGTAAATCTATAGGTCCTATATCTGGTCTATGAGACTTAACCTCAAGCCCCACTGGATTGTGTGACTGATACTGTTAACCAACCTGAATGACACTTCAAGGTAAGGTCAAGATTGATTCAGAATGGGAATGGGACAGATAGAGCCTACCAGTTAATCCAGCTGTGAAGGGCCAAAGAAATAAAGTGGGGACAGATGAGTCACCAGAATCTAGAAGAAAAAGAAGCTGAGAGAGGTTTGAAGGAGAGCACTGTCCCTTCAGACCTCTGAAAGGCTGCTGTGGAAAAAAAGACGCAAATTTGTTTCATTGTGACTCCCAGAGACATATCCTGAACCAATGGGAAGAAAATCTAGGGAGATATCACAAAAGGCTTTCTAACTATTAATACTGAGCAATGATGGCCTGAGCTTTCTCAGTAGAAGTAGAGCTAGATGACCTCTAAAGTCTCTTTACAGGTTTGATATTCTATTATTCCTTCTGGTCAACATTTTTCATTTTAAATCAGGAGATGAATTAAATCATCCAAAAGAAATGGGGGAAGTGACTGTGTTCTGAAGGCCATATACTGCTTTTATATGCCATAAAACAAGTATCAATGAGCTCTTGGAGCCATCATCTTTTTTCTCTAGCCTGGTAAATTGAGTTGTGACTTTCACTCCTTCCCATTCTGGTTGCCTAATTATGCAAGTTGTTTGCTGAAATACAGCTATTGCTTCTGTACTCCTGATCTTCATGGTTGACTCTGATGTATACCCCTTCAATCCCTTTCTATGAATGGTATTACACATTTCCCTTTCCAAACAAGAACAAGGTCTTGAGAACCTACTATCATGGTGTAGTCAAAAATAAATGGCTTTTATTTTTAAAAAGATGAATTTAAGTGAAATCTTCCATCTAAATTCTGTCATCAAAGGATGAATAATACACAATAGTAGTCCATGGTCCAAACATAAGCCAAAAATCTAATGCAGACATGCATGAAGAGAAATGTGGCACATGCACATACCATTATGAACTTCAGAAATTTGAGACAGGTATCAATTAATTTAGAAAGTTTATTTTGCCAAGGTGGAAGACATGCACCTGTGACACAGCCTCAGGAGTTTCTGATGGCATGTGCCCAAGGTGGTCAGAGCACTGCTTGGTTTTATACATTTTAGAGAGATATGAAACATCAAGCAACATATATAAAATAAACATCAGTTCGGTCTAGAAAGGTGGACAACTTGAAGTAAAAGTGGGGCAACTCAAACCAGGAAGGGGGCTACCAGGTCACAGGTAGGTGAGAAACAAACGGTTGAATTTTTTTTGAGTTTCTGATTAGCCTTTCCAAAGGAGGCAATCTGATATGCATTTATCTCAGTTAGGAGGGGGATAACATTGAATAGAAGGCAGTCAGGTTTGCCCTAAGCAGTTTCCAGTCTAATTTTTTCCTTTAGCTTAGTGATTTTGGGAGCCCAAGATATTTTCCTTTCACATTTCTTCCCTATTCTTTTTGAAAATTTTTTGTAGAAAGCATTTTAGAAAAAAAAAAAAAAGAGTTTTGGTCCCAGGTTTTATCTAACCTCTCATGGCTAGGATGGTTTATTCCTGTACAAGTACATCCAAAATTATTAGAAAAGTACATTTTTAGAATGTTGTGAAGTCCCATGTCCTATGAAGAGAAAACAAGAATAAAAAGGGAGAGAAATAACAACAAGTGGAAAAAAATCATGGGAAATTGATATAGGCCACACTACTCTAAAGTCTATACATCAGTAGACAGGTATGAAAATGGCTTATGCATGTAAATAGGTGACTGTTATTTTCTTCTGAAATTTAAGTTATCTAGTCTTTGTTCATGGGGCTTTATGAAAGCACAGTTTAGTTTTCAGTGACTCCAAATTAGGAAAAATGGGAAAAAAAGAAAGAAAAAAATTGAAAACTTTATGTTGAAGACTTGAAGCCAAGAGAAACTAGAATTTTGTCAAAATTGTAGAAAATACTAAAAAATGAAAAACATCAGGCAAGAGTAGAATCTAGCAACAGGTGTACTACAGTTTATTTATTTATTTATTTATTTATTTATTTATTTATTTATTTATTTATTTTATTATACTTCAAGTTCTAGGGTACATGAGCACAAGGTGAGTTTTGTTACATATGTATACCTGTGCCATGTTGGTGTGCTGCACCCATTAACTTGTCATTTGCATTAGGTATACATCCTAATGCTATCCCTCCCCTGCTCCTCCCCACAATAGGCCCTGGTGTGTGATGTTCCCCTTCCTGTGTCCAAGTGATCTCATTGTTCAATTCCCACCTATGAGTGAGAACATGCAGTATTTGGTTTTCTGCTCTTGTGATAGTTTGCTGAGAATGATGGTTTCCAGCTGCATCCATGTCCCTACAAAGGACACAAACTCATCCTTTCTTATGGCTGCATAGTATTCCATGGTGTATATGTGCCACATTTTCTTAATCCAGTCTGTCACTGATGGACATATGGGTTGATTCCAAGTCTTTGCTATTGTGAATAGTGCCGCAATAAACATATATGTGCATGTATCTTTATAGCAGCATGATTTATAATCCTTTGGGTATATACCCAATAATGGGATGGCTGGGTCAAATGGTATTTCTAGTTCGAGATCCTTGAGGAATCACCACACTGTTTTCCACAATGGTTGCATTCTTATACACCAGTAACAGACAAACAGAGAGCCGAATCATGAATGAACTCCCATTCACAATAGCTTCAAAGTGAATAAAATACCTAGGAATCCAACTTACAAGGGATGTCAAGGACCTCTTCAAGGAGAACTACAAACCACTGCTCAGTGAAATAAAAGAGGACACAAACAAGTGGAAGAACATAACATGCTCATGAATAGGAAGAATCAACATTGTGAAAATGGCCATACTGCCCAAGGTAATTTATAGATTCAGTGCCATCCCTATTAAGCTACCAATGACTTTCTTCACACAATTGGAAAAAACTGCTTTAAAGTTCATATGGAACCAAAAAAAGACCCCACTGTACTACAGTTTTTGAAACAATTTCTCTCTCTACAGCTTTCCATTTTTACTAAAGACAAATCATGGCAGGACTGGTTTGCTTTATTATACTTGGCCTAATTATTTGTATACAGTGAAGCAATAATTATTTTTTACATAGGTTTTTAAATTGGCTTTGATGGAACTTTCTTCCATAGAAGGAATCTCAGATAAGACTTTTTATTATTATTATTTATTATTATTATTATACTTTAAGTTTTAGGGTACATGTGCATAACGTGCAGGTTTGTTACATAAGTATACCTGTGCCATGTTGGTGTGCTTCACCCATCAACTCGTCAGCACCCATCAATTCATCATTTATATCAGGTTTAACTCCCAATGCAATCCCTCCCCCCCCCCCCCCCATGATAGGCCCCGGTGTGTGATGTTCCCCTTCCCGAGTCAAGTGATCTCATTGTTCAGTTCCCACCTATGAGTGAGAACATGCGGTGTTTGGTTTTCTGTTCTTGTGACCGTTTGCTAAGAATGATGGTTTCCAGCTGCATCCATGTCCCTACAAAGGATGCAAACTCATCCTTTTTTATGGCTGCATAGTATTCCATGGTGTATATGTGCCACATTTTCTTAATCCAGTCTGTCACTGATGGACATTTGGGTTGATTCCAAGTCTTTGCTATTGTGAATAGTGCCGCAATAAACATACGTGTGCATGTGTCTTTATAGCAGCATGATTTATAATCCTTTGGGTATATACCCAGTAGTGGGATGGCTGGGTCATATGGTACATCTAGTTCTAGATCCTTGAGAAATTGCCATACTGTTTTCCATAATGGTTGAACTAGTTTACAATCCCACCAACAGTGGAAAAGTGTTCCTATTTCTCCACATCCTCTCCAGCATCTGTTGTTTCCTGACTTTTTAATGATTGCCATTCTAACTGGTGTGAGATGGTATCTCATTGTGGTTTTGATTTGCATTTCTCTGATGGCCAGTGACAACGAGCATTTTTTCATGTGTCTGTTGGCTGTATGCATGTCTTCTTTTGAGAAATGTCTGTTCATATCCTTTGCCTACTTTTTGATGGGGTTGTTTGTTTTTTTCTTGTAAATTTGTTTGAGTTCTTTGTAGATTCTGGATATTAGCCCTTTATCAAATGAGTGGATTGCAAAAATTTTCTCCCATTCTGTAGGTTGCCTGTTCACTCTGATGGTAGTTTCTTTTGCTGTGCAGAAGCTCTTTAGTTTAATGAGATCCTATTTGTCAATTTTGGCTTTTGTTGCCATTGCTTTTGGTGTTTTAGACATGAAGTTCTTGCCCATGCCTATGTCCTGAATGGTACTACCTAGGTTTTCTTCTAGGGTTTTGATGGTATGAGGTCTAACATTTCAGTCTGTAATCCATCTTGAATTAATTTTCGTATAAGGAGTAAGGAAAGGATCCAGTTTCAGCTTTCTACTTATGGCTAGCCAATTGTCCCAGCACCATTTATTAAATAGGGAATCCTTTCCCCATTTCTTGCTTTTCTCAGGTTTGTCAAAGATCAGATGGCTGTAGATGTGTGGTCTTATTTCTGAGGACTCTGTTCTGTTCCATTGGTCTATATCTCTGTTTTGGTACCAGTACCATGCTGTTTTGGTTACTGTAGCCTTGTAGTATAGTTTGAAGTCAGGTAGCGTGACGCCTCCAGCTTGGTTCTTTTGACTTAGGATTGTCTTGGCAATGCAGGCTCTTTTTTGGTTCCATATGAACTTTAAAGCAATTTTTTTCCAATTCTGTGAAGAAACTCATTGGTAGCTTGATGGGGATGGCATTGAATCTATAAATAACCTTGAGCAGTATGGCCATTTTCACGATATTGATTCTTCCTATCCATGAGCATGGTATGTTCTTCCATTTGTTTGTGTCCTCTTTTATTTCACTGAGCAGTGGTTTGTAGTTCTCCTTGAAGAGGTCCTTGACATCCCTTGTAAGTTGGATTCCTAGGTATTTTATTCTCTTTGAAGCAATTGTGAATGGAAGTTCATTCATGATTCGTCTCTCTGTTTGTCTGTTACTGGTGTACAAGTAAAGCTTATCCACCATGATCAAGTGGGCTTCATCCCTGGGATGCAAGGCTGGTTCAACATTCGCAAATCAATCAACGTAATCCAGCATATAAACAGAACCAAAGATAACAACCACATGATTATCTCAATAGATGCAGAAAAGGCTTTTGACAAAATTCAACAGCCCTTCATGCTAAAATCGCTCAATAAATTCGGTATTGATGGAACGTACCTCAAAATAATAAGAGCTATTTATGACAAACCCACAGCCAATATCATGCTGAATGTGCAAAAACTGGAAGAATTCCCTTTGAAAACTGGCACAAGACAGGGATGCCCTCTCTCACCATTCCTATTCAACATAGTGTTGGACATTCTGGCTAGGGCAATCAGGCAAGAGAAAGAAATCAAGGGTGTTCAGTTAGGAAAAGAAGAAGTCAAATTGTCCCTGTTTGCAGATGAGATCATTGTATATTTAGAAAACCCCATTGTCTCAGCCCAAAATCTCCTTAATCTGATAAGCAACTTCAGCAAAGTCTCAGGATACAAAATTAATGTGCAAAAATCACAAGCATTCTTATACACCAGTAACAGATAAGACTTTTTAAAGCTGAGCCCAGCCATAGATGTGTGTCCTCTCCTCTTGAGGTTCTAATATAAACCTGGGGCTGCTGGTCCTGTCAGAAAGTGACCTTATTTACTTACCACAGGCCAGAAAGCCTGTACAGGAACTGTGTACAAAAAATATGAGAACAGTTTTCCCAAGGGCTTCCCTTGTCTCCATTAGTCAGGTTTGATTTCTTAAAGGAAAGCACACCATTCCAGTCAAAGCCTTGTTAAAATAACCAGTTTCTCCAGTTGTGCCCCATTACAAATAAAAACAGATTCTTATCACACTTATGCAAATAACTGTATTGCCATAAGTTAAGAATACTCACAATAGTTTCTAATTCTGTAGAAATCACATAGAGAGAAACAAATATGCTCCAAATGTTGTTCATAGGAGTATACTAAATTGTTAAAACTGTCAATATCTCAAAAGAAAAGTTCCAAGACTCTGAAAAATAAAACAAAGGATCAGAAACATTTTAAGAAAAAATTCAATTAGTTCAGTCCATCCAGTTAATTCCTGGACTGCTGTATATTCATGAATGTTTTAGCTGTCCATGAGTCTTGAAAGCTTTTTCTCTATTCTGAAGTTACAATCTCCAAAGTTATCAGAAATCTGCATTCAAGAGCACCTATTAGAGTATTATAGTTGATTATAAAACCACCTTCTAAAGAGGTCCAAAATAATACAACAATTGTCCATGGATGACAAAAAGTTTTAGGGAAGCCATAGTCAAAGATACAATTGACAAGAAAGTTTGTCACTTTCGTGGCATACAATACTTTAATATAGCAGTTACAACTATTACTAATAATACACACTAAGTTTTATCAGAATTATGGGAGTTTTCTGTAATTTTGGAAAACGTACCAGTAACATATTTATACAAATACAGCCCCCCAATAAAACCAAACACCATTTCATATTTGACAATGCTTCATGTATAATATTTATACCAAATAAACCAAATTATGTCATTTTTTTGGACTTTAGGAAACCTAATATCTTAAAGGATTAATTAGGCCAGAAAAAGACATAATTTATAATTTGATTTTGGAAAGTTTGTCAAATATCAAAGGTTTAAAACAACTGATATCACAAAATAGGTTCACAGTCATTTTAAAGTAAGTAATTCATTTAAACAAAATTATAACTCAAAGATTTAGAAAAACAAAAACCTTCATTCTCTGAGAAGGGAGAAATAATTTTTCAAACAAGAAGCCTTAATATAAATAGCATGAAGCCAATTAAATTTGTTTTTCAAAGTTTGACAAAAATATATACAATTTTAATTGTGATGGTAAGATATAACTTCCATAAGCCTTTTCTAACTTTCATAATGCTTATTAAGGAGTTGGTTAATGCTTCAAGATAATCTTGTTTAATTTGACACAGTAGTCCATATGCTGGACTTGCATCAGTGTGACTTTAACATTAATGATTAATATATAGGGAAACTGAACTTATTTTACTGTACAAAATTGACTCCTACAATTTCATGCATCATGCATCAACCTCTTCTGCAATAGTCCCTGGGTCTTGAGTTGAAATAGCTTTAATATCTGGCATTGTGTCTTAGGAATGCAGTTTATTTTCATTGGCATCTTCTATGTGGCCTGAAGATGGGGCTTTAATTACTGTCAGTGTTTAAAATTTAGCAGGACTTGGTGTCCATTTTAGACCTAGGAGTCAAAGCACTAAAACTCAATGTCACAAGTACTTTAAAAGCAATACAGAGAGATACACAAAAGTAAGAACCTTTGATTTAAAAAATCTCTTTTTTTCCTAAGCAAGCTAAACCTTAATAATAATGATATAGGAATTATTTCGATAAAATGTAAATCTGTTAGGCCAGTTACCAAAAGTTAGAAGAAAAGACATTTTGCACTGCAAAGAATAATATGTTGGAAGAAAACATTTTCTTTAGACCTTAAAGAAACATTCTTAGCATCAGGCCATTACAACAGAACTCCAAAAACAAACACAAAAAACAAAAATGAAAACAAAAAACTTATATGAGCTAAAAATAAGTTGAGAGAGAGCAATACCATTTAATGCTCTTTAAAAGGGGAAAGAAAACTGAAAATGGAGAGATGCAATAAAAGTTAAATTTCATTTAAATTTCAAGGAGTTTCTCCTTGAATCTACGGCTGGGCTCAGGTTTAAAAAGTCTTATCTGAGATTCCTTCTATGGAAGAAAGTTCCATCAAAGCCAATTTAAAAACCTATGTAAAAATACATAATATATATATAATATATATAGATATATAGATATCCTTCTATTGTAACTTACATAGACCATTCATAATAAGCTTGGACTTTCTGGTTTGTCCTGAACATGCTGCTCTCTTTAAAAATCAGTCATTTTATTTTAGCTCTGAATTTACCACACATGATTCTTTCTCATATAAAATTATTTCACTTTAAGCTTTCTTACCAACAAAAAAAAAATCTTTTTATTTCTATAACTTTATTTACATTTCTCTGATGTCCTGGTTCTTTTTACCTTGTTTTATACAGAACCTTTAAATAAGTTTTGAATTAGATAAAAATGGTTCACCCTTTATAAATGACACATTTTTTAAGAAAGAATGTTTTCCTACGATCTATTTTTATCAGAAAATGGAAAATTAACAAGGATATCCAGGATTTGAACTCAGCTCTGGACCAAGCACACCAAACAGACATCTACAGAACTCTCCACCACAAATCAACAGAATATGCATTCTTCTCAGCACCACATCCCACTTATTCTAAAATTGAACACATAATAGGAAGCAAAACATTCCTCAGCAAATGTAAAAGAACAGAAATCACAACAAACTGTCTCTCAGACCACAGTGTAATCAAATGAGAACTCAGGATTAAGAAACTCACTCAAAACTGCACACATACATGGAAACTGCACAACCTGTCCCTGAATGACTACTGGGTAAATAACAAAATTAAGTCAGAAGTAAATATGTTCTTTGAAATGGAAGAGAACAAAGACACAATGTATCAGAATCTCTGGGACACATTTAAAGCAGGGTGTGGCGGAAAATATATAGCACTAAATCCCCACAAGAGAAAGCAGGAAAGATCTAAAATCACCACTCTAACATCTCAATTAAAAGAACTAGAGAGGCAAGAGCAAACAAATTCAAAAGCTAGCAGAAGACAAAAAATAAGTAAGATCAGAGCAGAACTGAAGGAGGCAGAGACAAAAAAACCCTTCAAAAGAATCAATGAATCCAGGAGCTGGTGTTTTGAAAAGATCAACAAAATAGACCGCTAGCAAGACTAATGAAGAAGAAAAGAGAAAAGAATCAAATAGACAAAATAAAACTTGATAAAGGGGATATCACCACTGATCCCACAAAAATGCAAACTGCCATCAGAGAACACTATAAACACCTCTATACAAATAAACCAAAAAATGTACAAGAAATGGATATATTCCTGGACACATACACCCTCCCAAGACTAAGCCAGGAAGAAGTTGAATCTCTAAATGGACCAATAACAGGTTCTGAAATTGAGGCAATAATTAATAGCCTACCAACCAAGAAAAGTCCAGGATTATATGGATTCACAGCTGAATTCTATGAGGTATACAAATAGGAGCTAGTACCATTTCTTATGAAACTATTCCAATCAATAGGAAAAGAGGGAATCCTCCCTAACTCATTTTATGAGGACAGCATCATCATGATGGCCTGGCAGAGACACAACAAAAAAAGAGCATTTTAAACAATATCCCTGATGAACCACGATGCAAAAATCCTCAATAAAATACTGGCAAACCGAATCCAGCAGCATATCAAAAAGCTTATCCACCACAATCAAGTCGACTTCATCCCTGAGATGCAAGGCTGATTCAACATACGTGAATCAATAAATGTAATCCATCACATAAACAGAACCAAAAACAAAAACGACATGATTATCTCAATAGATGCAGAAAAGGCCTTTGACAAAATTCAACAGCTTGTCATGCTAAAAACTCTCAATAAACTAGATATTGATGGAGCGTATCTCAAAGTAATGAGAGCTATTTACGACAAACCCACAGCCAATATCAAACTGAATGGGCAAAAACTGGAAGCATTCCCTCTGAAAATGGGCACAAGACAAGGATGTCCTCTCTCATCACTCCTATTCAACATAGTATTGCAGGTTCTGGCCAGGGCAATCAGGCAGGAGAAAGAAATAAAGGATATTCAGTCAGGAAAAGAGGAAGTCAAATTGTCTCTGTTTGCAGATGACATGATTGTATATTTAGAAAACCCTATTGTCTCCTCCCAAAATCTCCTTAAGCTGATAAGCAACTACAGCAAAGTCTCAGGATACAAAATCAATGTGCAAAAATCACAAGCATTTCTATATATTAATAACAGACAGAGAGCCAAATCATGAGTGAACTCACATTCACAATTGCTTCAAAGAGAATAAAATACCTAGGAATCCAAGTTACAAGGGATGTGAAGGACCTCTTCAAAGAGAACTACAAATCACTGCTCAAGGAAATAAAAGGGGACACAAACAAATGGAAGAACACTCCATGCTCATGGATAGGAAGAATCAATATTGTGAAAATGGCCATACTGCCCAAGGTAATTTACAGATTCAATGCTATCCCCATCAAGCTACCACTGACTTTCTTCACAGAATTGGAAAAAACTGCTTTAAAGTTCATATGGAACCAAAAAAGAGCCCTCATTGACAAAACAATCCTAAGAAAAAAGAACGAAGCTGGAGGCATCATGCTACCTGACTTCAAACTGTACTACAAGGCTACAGTAACCAAAACATCATGGTACTGGTACCAAAACAGAGATATAGACCAATGGAACAGAACAGAGTCCTCAGAAATAAGACCACACATCTACAACCATCTGATCTTTGACAAACCTGACTAAAACAAGAAATGGGGAAAGGATTCCCTATTTAATAAATGGTACTGTAAAAACTGGCTAGCCATATGTAGAAAGCTGAAACTGCATCCCTTCCATATACCTTATACAAAAATTAACTCAAGATGGATTAAAGACTTAATTATAGTAAGACCTAAAACCACAAAAACCCTTGAAGAAAATCTGTGAAATACCATTCAGGACATAGGCATGGGCAAAGTCTTCATGACTAAAACACCAAAAGCAATAGCAACAAAAGCCAGAATAGACAAATGGCATCTAATTACCCTAGAGTGCTTCTGCACAGGAAAGAAACTATCATTTGGATGAATAGGGAACCTACAGAATGGGGGACATTTTTTTAATCTATTCATCTGACAAAGGGCTAATATCCAGAATCTACAAAGAACTTAAACAAATTTACAAGAAAAAAAAAATCCCATCAAAAAGTGGGCAAAGCATATGAGCAGACATTTCTCAAAAGAAGACATCTATGCAGCCAACACACATATGAATAAAATGGTCATCATCACTGGTCATCAGAGAAATACAAATCAAAACCACAATGAGATACCATCTCACACCAGTTAGAATGGTGATCATTAAAAAATGAGGAAACAACAGATGCTGGAGAGGACGTGTAGAAATAGGAATGCTTTTACGCTGTTGGTGGGAGTGTAAATTAGTTCAACCATTGTGGAAGACAGTGTGGCAATTCCTCAAGGATCTAGAACTAGAAATACAATTTGACTGGCAATCCCATTACTGGGTATATACCCAAAGAATTATAAATCATGCTACTATAAAGGCACATGCACAGGTATGTTTATTGCAGCACTATTCACAATAGCAAAGACTTGGAACCAACCCAAATGCCAATCAATAATAGACTGGATAAAGAAAATGTGTCAATATACACCATGGAATACTATGTAGTCATAAGAAAGGATGAGTTCATGTCCTTTACAGGGACACAGATGAAGCTGGAAACTATCATTCTCAGCAAAATATCACAAGTACAGAAAACCAAACACCGCATGTTCTCACTCATAAGTGGGAGTTGAACAATGAGAACACATGGATGCAGTGAGGGGAACATCACACACTGGATCCTGTTGGGGGGTGAGGAGCTGGGGGAGGGATAGTGTTAGGAGAAATACCTAATGTAAATGACGAGTTGATGGGTGCATCAAACCAACATGGCACATGTATACCTACGTAACAAACCTGTACATTGTGCACGTGTACTCTAGAACTTCTAGTATAATAATAATAAAGAAAATAGCCAAATAATAAAGTATTTATTATTTAGTTTAACTTTATATTCTAAATAATGACAAGTTTGTCTACAAGTATTTATTCCATTACATTTACCTAATTATTTTAATTGTTTACTTATATTATTTATGAAAACTGTGATAATCATCACTTAAAGTTATGAAATCACCATTGCAAAATAATAACTATAATAGTGAAAAAAATCTGACCTAACTGACTTCATCTTGCTTTTTTTTCTTTTTTTTTTTTTTTTTGAGATGGAGTCTCACTCTGTCACCAGGCTGGAGTGCAGTGGCATGATCTTAGCTCACTGCAACCTCCGCCTCCCAGGTTCAAGTGATTCTCCTGCCTGAGCCTCCTGAGGAGCTGGGACTATAGGCATGTGCCAACATACCTAGCTAATTTTTGTATTTTTATTAGTGATGGGGTTTCACCATTTAGCCAGGATGGTCATGATTTCTTGACCTTGTGATCCACCTGCCATGGCCTCCCCAAGTGCTAGGAATACAGCTGTGAGCCATCACGCCCAGCCTCATCTTGCTTTTAACCTCCAAGCTGTCCTTGCTTATTCCTGGGCATATGCCGAACTAACTTTGGGAGGAACGTAGTTAATAGTTTAGCTTTGAAACACAGGTGACAGCAGTCATTTCCCAAAACAAACCTCCTTACTGCCTGTGGACTAGACTGCCTAAAGTCACAGGATTAGAAGTTATGATAACCTTACTAAATTCAAGATGCAACTATTGTTAGATTGTATACAGAGACCAATTTTACTTAGATAGGGAGCATCTTTTTCTTTTCTTTTTAACTGGATCTCTAAGCTCTGGGCAGAGCCCACTTTATCCTGGGTTTCCAAAAAGGAAGAATTATTATGAGGCTAGACCACATGATGCTTTTACAGTACACTTACTTTTTTAAACTAGTACATTTCTAAGTGTCTAAACTACATTGTTCCATAAAAAACCAAAAATAGCTTCTGTTGCAATAACTGCTTTAGTCAAAAAAATTTAAAAACTATCTTGCCAAGTTTGAGGATGCACACTTGTGAAACAGCCTCATGAGGTCCTGACAACATGTGCCCAAGGTGGCCAGAGCACAGCTTGGCTTTATAGATATTTTACATACATTTTAGGGAGATATGAGACATAAATCAACATATGTAAAATGAACATTGGTTTGGTCTGGAAAGGTGGAACAACTTGAAGAAAAAGTGGGGCAACTCAAGGTGGAGAGGGGTCTTCCAGGTCACAGGTAGTTGAGAGACAAACAGTTGCATTTTTTGGGGGGGGGTTTCTGATTAGGCTTTCCAAAGGAGGAGTTCAGACAGGCATTTATCTCAGTAAGCAGAGGGATGACATTGAACAGAATGGGAGGCAGGTTTGCCTTAAGCAGTTTCTAGCTGAAATTTTTCTGACAGTTTAGTGATTTGGGGGGGTCCAAGATATTTTCCTTTCACACTATCATGATTTTAACTTATTTTGATCAAAGAAATAATTACATCTACTTATCCTTGCTTACAAGTGAAAAACCTGGGATCTCATAGTGTGGATTCACCACTTGTTGGCTATTTAACATTAGAAGTGTCAGCTTTTCTGAAACATGTTGCTCTAAGCTGTAAAATAGGGATAATTGTAATAGGTGGGTACCAAGATTGTCAATACACTCACATGAAATAATGAAAGAAAAAGTGCTTAGTAGTTTCTGGAATGTTAAATGCATGTCATTGCCTTTCATCCACGAAATCCCAGTAACATGGATCAGTTTACAGAGTGTTCATTCTCCAGAAGAAAAGCACTGACACTGCATGGTGGCCCAGAAAGTAATTCATTTTCTTTTATGTGCTACTCACTGGCATTTATCCCAGAACAGTAACAACTTTTTCCTAAAACTTCCCTTTCAGTTCATCAGTACTGACCTGTGCAAATGATAGCCATGTGCTGAGCAGATACTCGGGAATTTGATTCTCATTATTATTCAGTGGCAGCTCTTGTTAGAGAAGAGTTATTGGGGTCTGGTAAAGGTATATTACCATGTGAAAAACATATTTAGGGTCTTCTCCTCCAACCCAAGTTAGGAGAATTCTCCCACAGAACCTGGTAGCCACTGTTTCAGTGAGTTGGGATACCTGTACTGGTGCTGCCTGTGACTTCATTTCCTTCCTCTAAATCTTCCCAGGTTCTCATGCCCCACCAGCCAAGAAACATACAAATCTTTTCTGTTCTGCAGAATAGATTCCCAAGGTCTCTGCTGGGAAATACTGACTACTGTTTTCTGTGTCACATGGGCTGACAGTCTGGAGTACATTTCCATCTCAATGCTGCCTTTTCCCAGGCTGATTAGTTTCTTCAGCCAGATAATGCCTCATATTTTGGTCATCATTAGATAAGCCACTCATCTCCTGATAGGAAAGGAATTCTGCTGCAAAACTCATGCTGCCACTTCACATGTCTGCATCTGCATTAAAATGTGGACATTGAAGATAGGCTATGTGGTAGAAAGGAAAGTAGACTAGATTTGGCATTGGCCAGAGCTATATTCCCACTAAATGCAAGTAATGTAATGTGTGTCTGTGTCCTCTTCTCTTTAAATGAAGAGAATACTCCCAACCTTGTAGTATTGTTAGAATTAAATGAGGTAACATGCAAAGCACCTAGAACATGTAGGGGTACAAACATATTAACTGTATTTCTGATTTACACACACAAAAATATTGTATTAACTGGTTTCACCTGTCACAAAACAGAAAATCAGTAGCAGAGTGTGCCTTTAACTTAACAACACTTTTTACAACACAGAATTTGCAGGTTGTCTTGGTCTATTTTGTGTAGCAACAGAATATCTAAGACTGGTTAATTTATAAAGAGAAAAGGTTCACTTAGCTCACAGTTCTTCTGGCTGGGAAGTTCAAGGGTCTTAGCTTCTGGAGAGGGCTTTCATGCTGCATCATAACATGGTGTATGTTGTGGGTGAGCAGTGAATATTCAAGGCCATTGGCACAGTGGTAAGAAGAATTTACTAAGGCAGCTCTGAGTAAAAGAAGGCAGATTTATTAGAAAAAGTATAAAAATACTTTGCAAGAAAGCAATGGGCAGATCAGCATGAGAGGAACTGACTGCAAATAGACAAAGGCTTGCTGGGGATTTTATAGAATGGTGCTGTGCTGTGAGCTGAAGAGGGCTTTGTGTAGTACTGATAATGCCAAGGTTGCGGTGAGCTAGCTAATTTGTATTTTTTTGTGTCAGTTGAAGATCTGGTGATAGTTGAGCACAGGAAAATTGTGAGTCATTTGCACAGGAGGGCTATGTGTCCTGGACCATGAAGAAAAGCAGACTTATAGTTTATCTGGTCTCTCTTTCTGCTTTCTTCTGCTCCCACCACCCCTGAATCCTTTTCCCTAATTGGAACTCAACAGTGTATAAAGTCAAAGGGGAAGAAGACACATGAGAAGAGACAAACCCTGAGTAGTGTCCTGACTTTATAAAAATCCATTCTTATGGAAACTAATTAATTTCCTCAAGAACTAATCCAATCTTGCCAGAAAAAGAACTCACTACTGCAGGAATGACACCAAGCCACCAGCAAGGACAGTGTCCTATGACCCAAACATCTCCCATTAGTTCCTACCACCAAACACTGCCATACTGGGGAACAAATTTCATCATGAGTTTTTGTAGGGACAGACAAACCATATGTAAACCACAGCACATGTAATACTCATTTTTGGTGACATAGCAGCCTTGAGTCAGGAAGAAAAAGCAAAAAGTAAAATTAATCCTAAATAAAAAATGAAAGTGAGTCACTGAGAGATACTTGGACTTTTTAAAGAAAGTGCTCCTCTGCTTATCATAGCCTCCCTCTTTCATCCTTCACTCACTTTTGAAATCTTTTTTGACATAGCATTTTCAGTGTCCCCCACTCTGTTTCCAAATTCCTACCTCCAGCCAAGATATACCCTTCCCTGCCTCAATGATTTCCATATACTTATCAGAACCCAACATATACCTACACCCTTTAACTCAGAGTTTCTGCACTCAAGACCCAGAGACCCCAAAAAACTAATATCCAAAGGCTGGAAAGTAGAATCAGATGCCTATTGCTTGATTTTCTGATATTAATCTTTCTTTCAAATTTCTTTAGGACCAGTGCTACCTTTTATTGGTAGAACAGGTGCTTGATAAATGTAAGTTAATGAATATTATAACAATAAAGAAATAAACTGGACCAATAACAGGTAGAGAAACCCATACTGTGGTGAAAAGAATTGAGAACGTTAACTTTAAAAAAAAAAAAAAAAAAAAGCAACAGGCCTTGAAATCTATAGCCTCATTTGTTACTACACAGCTCCACATGAAATTAAAAAAAAAAAAAAAAAAACCCTTAAAGTGGCCTTGAAGATCTATTTTAACCTCCTAGTCAGTGCAGAAGCCTTCTGTACTGTACTCCTGATATTTTGCCATATAGGCATTGCTTAAATACCTCCAGGATAGGGAGTTCACTATTTCTAGTAAAATGAGGCCAGTTACATTAATGAGCAATTCCTCTTGCTAGGCAGTTCTTCTTTGTATTCCATTAAGTAGATTCTAATTGTTTCTAGGTCTGTTTTCTGGAACAACACAGAGAAGATGAATTTCCCTTCCATATGTTAGCCTTTCAGATATTTGAACGCAGTGATCACCTCCTCTAGAATATTCTCTTCACTGGGGTAAGCATGGCTAGTTTCTTTAATTGTTGCCTCTGTTAGATCTTGTATCTTCTAGGATGTTTCCCAATAAATGTACTTCTATTTGAATTTTCCTCTCTAATGCAAAGGACCCAGAACTAAACTCAGCATTCTACCTGTACTGACTACATTACCTGTATAGTGGTCCCAGTGAGAGTTTGGTACCCAATTTGAGATTCAGCAAGTGTTACATTGAAATATTCCATGATTTGAATTTATTTTCTCTGTACAAATATAACCTTGTCAATCAGATCCTCAACAAAGGTAAACACCACCAATAATAATGATAGCCACAAGTAACACCACACCACCCCTACCCCACCCTTGGCTTCTGTGATACTATTTCTTCTAGATCATTTCTTCTTTACTGACCCCTTCAATGTTGTTCTTTCCCACTGTTCCATCCTCCTTTTTTTACATTTTTGCATGTATTGAATGTCCAGGATTTAGGTAGCTACTCTTAACACACTAATTGCTCCAAAATATATACTCACCTCCTTTCCTGTATTGAGATCCACATTTCAAACTGCTGACTGCACATCTCCACCTGGCTGGGTCTTAAGAACTTCATACTCACCATGTTTGCAGAAATCATTCTCTCTCTGTGATCCCCCATTCCTCCTGTGTCCCCTGCTCTGGGAACAGCACCACTCTGTACCCAAAATCTTACTTGTCCTTGATTACTCCATCTCCTTCTTCCTACTGCCTCCATATTCAATGAGTTACCACATCACCTCTGTTCTACTGCCTAATTGCCTCTTCAATTTCTTTCATTCTTTATCCCCACTGCCACCAGTCTATTTCAGGCCCTTATTATTATATTTTACCAGGACTAGTAATATAGTCTCTCAACTGGTCTCTCTGCCTCCCTAGTTCTGTTTTCCCTCCCAAGTCCTCCTCCATGCTGTCACCAACATGGTACTGGTCTGTGGCCTGTTAAGAACCAGGCTGCACAGCAGGACATGAGCTGTGGGCAAGGGAGCATTACCACTGGAGCTCCACCCCTGGTCAGATCAGCTACAAGCATTAGATTCTCATAGGAGCACAAACCCTATTGTGAACTGTGCATACAAGGGATCTAGGTTATACATTTCTTATGATAATCTAATGCCTGAAGATCTGAGGTGGGGAACAGTTTTATCCCATATCCATCCTCTTCCTTGTTTGTGGAAAAACTGTATTCCACCAAACTGGTCCTTGCTGCCAAAAAGGTTAGGGAACACTGGCCTAAAGTGTATGACCCAAAACTCTTCATTGTGTACAATAATCTGGCTCCTGCCAACCCTTCCAATCTCATTTCCTACCACTTGCTAATTTATACCTGTTTGGGTACATCTAGGACCTTAAATAGTTTATGCATTTTTATTATTGGTGACTTTACACATGATATTTCCTCTCTTTGGAATGAATTTTCTCTTTTCTACCCTTACAAGATAAATTTATACATTGTCTTCAATACTGCACCATGTAAAGTCATTCCTGTATCCATCCCTAGGGACAGTTCATAGCCCTATTCTCAGTAGACCTTACTGCCCTTCTAAGTATATCTATTCATATTCTGCTGACTTTATAGTTGTCCATTTTCATGTCTAACTGTTACACAAAAGCAGAGGCTGTATCTTGCTCATCTTTATCTCTTTGAAAAATAACACATAGTCTAGCCCCAAGTGCTCATAAATGTTTACGTGAACAAAGAAATGAATGGGTGAATAATAAATGAAGGCATGTATGCACCCTGTTGGTGTATCAGTATGTCTTTTGATTCAGAATGTCTGAAGGCATGTAGTGATGTGTAGTAGTATTTGATGAAATGGTTTGGATTATATTCTGGACAATCAGTTTAAATGGCCCTCATTTAATGCCACACAACTTATAAAAATATATGTTTTAATAGGTCTCCAAGTATACTCACATAGCAATTCAGAGCAGAAATGTCAAATAAATGGGGAGAGGAAAAGAGAGAGAAAGTGAGAAAACATATTCAGTGTGACTCTCCATGTTTATTTGGGGTGTTATCTGAGTTAATTATTAAACACCAGAATTTATTACCAGCTGAAATTGAGTCCCCCCTTTTACTTTCCGAATGTCTGGGAAAGGATTAGTTGTTTTCATCTGTGCTATTGTTGTAAGGAAAAGGACACAAGGCACAAAGATTTTTTAAACCTGTCCATTTTAACCTCCTATTCAGAAAAGAAAAATTTCTAAGTTTAAAGCCAAAGAAATTTAGCTCAAGAGGGTTGAAGGAGACAGGAAAAAAGCATGTTGCTAGATTGGAAGATACTGGAAGTATTTTCAGTTGTACTGCATAATTCTTAAAAGACATATAATGAAAGATTTTTGATCATCAGTTGTTTAGTTTCACAAACATTTATGGAGTCCCTAATTTGTGTTCAGTTTTACACTGAGTGTTGTAGGCAATGTATAAATGAATGTTGCAGGTGATGTATAAATGAATGTTGTGGTTCTTACTCTCAAAGGAACTTACAGTATTTGAGGGATCACAAAGAATGAATAAACTTGTTTGGGGGGGTGGGGTGCTCGGGGGTGGGGTGCTCGTGATGGAGAGGGAAGGCTGCCTATGGGTTTAGAAAGATGTTAGCCAAATCAAGGTTCTAAACTGGAACATTGTAGTTAATGATAGAACAAGACTTCATTAAACCTCACTCTAGAGGTAAGTGAATTAATGTGACAGATTTGATATTACAGTGTTCCTGGGACAGAAGAAAAGAAGGAACATATATCGAGTCTCTACTTTTTGCCGGTTATTGTATCAACTATGGCAGAGTTGTTATCTTTTAAAATACAAACTCTGCAAAGTACATAGAGAGACTATGAGACTTGCCTAAAGTCCCACAGTATTAGACTTCAGATAAAGGGCCATATCTTATTCATATTAATGACAGTAGCAACACTAAACTATGTGCAGGCTCCATTCCAAGTGTTTAAACCTATTAAATCATTAAGACTCACAACAGTTCTATGAAGGATACTCAATTATTACACCATTTTTTCAAAGGAGGAAAGTGAAGCAGAGAAGCCATCTTTGTATACCCAGCATTTTGCCCAGAACCTATGTCTGACACACTGTAGGCATCAAGAAAATGGTGGGCGAATGATAAAACTGGTGCTTATTCCAAAGCTGGAGCATTTCAAGTCTTGTTCTGGTGATGGAATGACTACTAGAGGGCCCTACCAGGCAAGGAAGTAGAAAATAGTGAAAAGCAGCCTGCAGGAATTTTATGAAGTAAACTTCTTCCATAGAAGAAAAGAAGTATCTCTCTCTCTCTCTCTCTCTCTCTCACTCTCTCTCTCTCTCTGTCACACACACACACACACACACACACACACACACACACACACATCCTTCAGGAGCTCAGGCTATCTCAAATAGTGAGAAAATGAAATAATATTACCATGGATGTTATGACTGGGAGTCCAAAATTTGATTTGGTTTGATATCTCTAGCACCTTGAAACTTTGGCTAGTGCATCTAATCTCCAGGCAGATGTACTTTATAAAATTGCCTCAATTTTCATCACCTCCCTTGCGATTAAGTTTTTTAGCCATGTTCTCTGTGCTTGAAGCCCTCCTGCCTCACTTGTAACTCTAATGCCATTACAGCATAGTTACTTTACAATCTTCTTCCCACAGCCCCCCAAAACGTAGACACCTCTACGTTCTCTTTAAAAAAATTAAACAAGGTCAGGCTTATGCCTGTAATCTCAGCATTTTGTGTGGCTGAAGCAGGAGGATTGCTTGAGACCAGGAGTTCAAGATCAGCCTGGGCAACAAAGTGAGATCCCATTTCTGTAGAAAAAATATTTTAAAAATTAGCCAGCCACGGTAGCTGCACCTGTAGTCTCAGCTCCTTGGGAGACTGAGTTGGGAGAATTGCTTGAACCCAGAAATTCAAGACTTCAGTGAGCTAAGACTACACAACTGCACTCCAATCTGAATGCCAGATCAAGACTCTGGCAAAAAAAATAAAAAGGCATCAGGCACTGTGTTTGTGCTCCCAACACTTTGGGGGGCCAAGGTGGGCAGATTGCTTCAGTCCAGGAGTTTGAGAACAGCCTTTGCAACATGGTGAAACCCCATCTCTACAAAAATATACAAAAATTAGCTTGATGTGGTGGTGCGCACCTGTAGTCCCAGCTATTTCATGGTCTAAGGAGGGAGCTTAGCTTGAGCGTGGGAAGTTGAGGCTGCAATGAGCCAAGATCGCACCACTGAACTCCAGCCTGAGTGACAAATTGAGGCTCTGTCTGAAAAAAAAAAAAAAAAAAGAAAAAATAAACTTTCATGGCTAGAAAAATATTTAAATGATGTGCTAGTTTAGATGAGATTATAGCTATCTTTTCTATCTTACTTGGACTCACAAACATTCATTCATTCATTTATTCTATATTTATTTAGAAGCTAGTAATAATATCACCCATTTATTAAATATCTGCATTGTATCAAGAGAGGTATTAATGAACTTGACCACTTATCTTGTTAACGTCTAGTTAGCACACACACTATCCTGTAGTGTGTGTGTTGTTCTCTCAATTTTTATTTTATTTTATTTTGGTAAGAGGGTCAAATTGTAAGATCTTTAAAATGTTTGAGCATATAAATACTGTATTGTTAACTCTAGTACAATGTTGTACAGAAGATCTCTAGAACTTATTTATCTTGCAAAACTGAAATTTTATCCTTATTGTTTAGTAACTGCTCATTTTCCCCTCCCTGCAAACCCTGGCTGATTCTATGAGTTTGACTATTCTACCATTCCGCTCTGTGATTCTATGAGTTCGACTGTTTTAGAGATTTCATATAAGTGGAATCATGTAGTATTTGTCCTGTGCCTGACTTATTTCATTTAATGTCCTCAGGGTTAATCAAGTTGTAGCATATTTCAGAATTTTCTTCTTTTTTTTTTTAAAGAGGAAGGATCTTGCTCCATTACCCAGGCTGGAGTTGGAGTGCAGTGGCACAGTAATAGTTCACTGTAGCCTCAGACTCCAGGACTCAAGTGATCCTCCCACCTTAGCCTGCCAAGTAGCTAGGACAACAGGCAAACACCAGATAACTTTTTTCTAATAAAAATATTGAGACAGGGTCTTGCTATGTTGCCCAGGCTTGTCTTGAACTCCCAGCCTCAAATAATCCTCCTGCCTCAACCTCTTAAAGTGCTGGGATTACAGGCATGAGCTACCTTGCCATGCCCCAGAATTGTCTTTAAAAGATCAATAATATTTCATTGTATGTGTATACCACATTTTCTTCACCAATACACCCATTGATTGACATTTGTTTCCACATATTGGCTATTGTAAATAGTGCTAAAATCAATAAACACAGGAGTACTATTGTCTATTTGAGATGCTTATTTCAACTTTGTGAAATAAATACCCAGATATAGGATTGCTTGATCACATGATAATTTTATTTTTATTTTTTAAAGAACTTTCATATTGTTTTCATGGTGGCTGACCCAATTTACATGCTCCCCATTGCTATACAAGGGTTTCAATTTTTTCCACATCCTCGATGACACTTGTGGTTTTTTGTATAGTTTTTTAAACAATATCCAATTCTAATAGGTATGAAATAATAATCTCATTGTGGTTTTGATTTTCATTTCCCTGATGATTAATGACATTGAGCATCTTTTCATACATCTATTGGCTATTTGTATATCTTCTTTGGAGAAATATCTATATGACTCTCCATTACTATAGCTTATTTTTAAAATAAGGTTATCAGTTTATTGCTGTTGAGCTGTTGGAGTTCCTTACACATTTTGGAGATTAACCTCCTTTTTGGATATATGATATTCTGCAAGATCCCCAGAAATATGTGAGTGTGGTATCCTCTTCTATAGGTTGCTTTTTCACTCAGCTGGTTGTTTCTTTTGCTGTGCAAAAGCTTCTGAGTTTGATGTAGTCACACTTATTTATTTTTGCTTCTCTTTCCTTTGCTTTTGGTGTCACGTCCATGAAAGCATTGCCAAGACCAATGTCATAAAGCTTTTATTGTATGTTTTGTTTTTCTAGGAGTTTTATCAAATTTTTTGGAAGAGTTTCAGGATTGGTAATAATTCTTCTTTAAGTGTTTGGTAGACAGGTGAAGCCATCTGGTCCCGGGTTTTTTGTTTTATGTTTTTTTTTTTTTTTTTTGAGACATTTTATTACCTATTTAATCTCCTTGCTCATTATTTTTCTATCTAGATGCTCTGCTTCTTCATGATTCAATCTTGGTAGGTTTTATGCTTTCAGAAATTTATCTGTTTTTCTAAGTTAGCCAATTTGTTGGCATCTAATTTTTTGTATTACTTTCTTATGATCTTTTTTATTTCTGTGACATCAGTGGTAATGTCTCTTCTTTCATTTCTGATTTCATTGATTTTTCTCTTTTTTTCTTATTAAGCCTAGCTGAAAATCAATTTTGTCTTTTCTAAAAAAAACCTCAGTTTTGAAACTTTTCTAATGTGTTTTATTCTTTGTGTAATTCTGCTCTGATCTTTATTATTGTTATTCCTTCTGCTAAATTTGGGTTTACTTTGTTCTTTTTCTATTTCCTTGTAGTAAAATTAGGTTGCTCACTTGAGATCTTTCTTTTTTTTAAGTAGACATTTATCACTATAAACTTCCTTCTTAGTACTGGATTGCTTTTGTTGCATCCTATAGGGTTCAATGTGTTGTATTTTTATTTTTTTCCTCAAGATCATCTCTAATTTCCTTTCTGATTTCTTCTTTGGCTCATTGGTTTTTCAAAAGTGTGCTATTTAATTTCCACATGTTTCCGAATGTTTCAGTTTTCCTTCTACTAAGGATTATTTTTATGTTAAATAGCACTCTTAGTAGCTTATTTTGTACAATTATTTTTATTATTGTATGGCTAAATTGAAGGTGTACAACATGATGTTTTGACATATATAGTAGAGTAATTACTGCAGTCAAGTAAATTAACGTATCTGCTACATCACATAGTTACTTTTCCTCTTCTTTTTCTTGGTAACAGTAACTAAAATCTACTCTGTTAGTAAATTTCCAGTGTACAATACAATATTACTGACTATAACTCACAAGCTGTACATTATATCTCTAGACCTACTCATTCTACATAACTGTAATTTTTTACCTTTGGTCTGTATATTCCTATCTTCCTCACACCCCCACACACCCCTGATAACCACTATTCTGCTCTCTGTTGCCATGTATTCTGTTTTTTAAAAAACATTTATTTTATGTTCAGGGGCACATGTTAAAGTTTTTTATATAGGTAAATTGCATGTCCTGAGGGTTTGGTGTACAAATTTTTTGTCATTCAGGTAATAAGCATAGTGTTCAATAGGCATTTTTTTCTGATCCTCTCCCTCCACCCACCCTCCACCCTCAGGTAGGCCCCAGTGCCTGTTGTTCCCCTCCTAATGTCTATATGTTTTCATTATTTAGCTCTCACTTATAAGTTAGAATATGTGGTATTTGGTTTTCTGTTCCTGCATATATTTGCTATGCATAATGGCCTCCAGCTCCATTCTGCAAGTAAGAACATGTGGTATTTAGTTTTCTGTTCTAGCATATGTTTACTAAGAATAATGGCCTCAAGCTTTATTCATGTTGCTGCAAAGGACATGATCTTGTTTCTTTGTCTTGTTTCTTGCTCTGGCCAGGGCTTCCAATATTATTTTGATTACAAGTGGTGAGAGAAGGCATCATTGTCTTCTGCAAGTTTTCAAGAGCTTTTTTTTTTTTTTTTTTTTATGGCTGCATATATTCCGTAGTGTGTCTGTACCACATTTTCTTTATGCAGTCTACCATTGCTATCATGAATAGTGCTCTGATGAACATACATGTGCCTGTGTATTTATGGTAGAATGATTTATATTCCTATGGGTATATCTTGAATAATAAGATTGTTAAGTTGAATGGTAATTATGTTTTAAGTTCTTTGAGGAATAATCACACTGCTTTCAACAATGTCTGAATGAATATACACTCCCACCAGCAATGTATAAGTATTCCCTATTCTCTACAACCTCACTAGGATATATTAATTTAGACTTTTTAACAATAGCCATTTTGACTGGTGTGAGATGATATCTCGTTGTGGTTTTCATTTGATATTATCTAATGACTAGTGATGTTGAGCATTTTTTTCTTATGCTTGTTGGTCATGTGTATGTCTTCTTTTGAAAATATGTCTGCTTTTGTCCATTGCCCACTTTTTAACAAAGTTGTTTCATTTTTCCTTGCAAATGTGTTTAAGTTGCTTATAGATTCTGTATATTAGACCTTTGTCAAATATATATGTTCTCCCATTCGGTAGGTTGTCTGACGACTCTGTTGATAGTTTCTTTGGCTGTGCAGAAGCTCTGTAGTTTAACTAGACCCATTTGTCAATTTCTGTTCTTGTTGCAATTTACTTTGACAACTTCTTCATGTAATTGTTGCCAAGTTTTATGTCCAGAATGGTATGTCCTCCATTATTTTCCAGAGTTATTATCGCTTTAGGTTTTACATTTAAATATTTAATTCATCTTGAATTGACTTTTGAATAGTGGTATAAGGTAAGGGTCCAGTTCCAATATTCTTCATATGGCTAACCAGTTATCTTAGAACCATTTATTGAAAAAGAGTCCTTTCCCCATTGCTTGTTATTGTCTGTTTTGTCAAAGATCAGATACATGTAGGTGTTCAGCCTTATTTCTGAACTCTCTATTCTGCTTCATTAGTCTATGTGTCTGTTTTTTAGTTACCAGCACCATGCTGTTTTGGTTACTGTGGCCCTATATTTGGAAGTCAGATAAGGTGATGCCTCCCATTTTGTTCTTTTTCCTTAGGATTGCCTTGGATATTCAGATTCTTTTTTGATTCCATATTAATTTTTAAATTGTTTTTCTAGTTCTGTGAAGAATGTAACTGGTAGGTTGACAGAGATAGCATTGAATCTATACATGCTTTGGGGTGTATAGCCATTTTAATGATATTGATTCTTTCTATCCATGAGCATGACATGTTTTTTCATTTGTTTGTGCCATCTCTGATTATATTGAGCATTGTTCTGTAGTTCCCCTTTTAGAGATCTTTCACCTCCTTCATTAGTTGTATTCCTAGGTATTGTAGAGGACTGCCTGCTCGCAAACGAGACGTTCCTGATAAGCCCTGCTCTTGCAGACAAAGCAGGACAGTCCTTCTCTGCAAACAGGAAGGGCAAAGAAGCCAGCTGTAAACAGTGGGCTCTGGGAACTGGTCAATGTTTACTGATTTTGTGAGTCAAGGAAAGGTCAGAGAAGCTACACATGCCCCCAGACTTGGCAACATTCCACAAATGGCTGGATAAAATAAAGCAGTGTAGTGCTGGGTGTGGTGGCTCAAGCCTGTAATCCCAGCACTTTGGGAGGCCGAGACGGGCAGATCACGAGGTCAGGAGATCGAGACCATCCTGGCTAACACGGTGAAACCCCATCTCTACTAACAATGCAAAAAAATTAGCCAGGTGTGGCAGCGAGCACTTGTAGTGCCAGCTACTTGGGAGGCTGAGGCAGGAGAATGGCGTGAACCCGGGAGGCGGAACTTGCAGTGAGCCGAGATCACGCCACTGCACTCTGGCCTGGGCGACGGAGCGAGACTCCACCTCAAAAAAAATAAATTAATTAAAATAAAATAAAATAAAAATAAAATAAAATAAAATAAAATAAAGCAGTGTGTGCCATTTGGCATGGCCGTCATGTATGTCTTGTCCTGTGTTGTCTTGTGTGTTCATTCCTTTGTTAAGGAAACACACGGACCCCAACAACTGGCGCAGGGTCCATGGCTCCAAGAGAGCAAGGAACCGGAGGGGGAGCACCCCGGGTGTGTAAGTACAGAAGGGGGACCCACAGGAAAATTATAGGGAATTCCACCTCTCTGGGCTCAGAATATTTGCAGCTGCTTCAAGGACTGTTGCTGTCTATAGGAGTAGAAGTGAAAGAAAAGACTTTGAAGCGATTGTTTGCCCATGTTGAACAACATTGTTCCTGGTTTCAGTATCAGACTAAAGTGCAGCTGAATCAGAGAGAATGGTTACAGGTAGTAAAAGCTCTGTGTAGACTTCACCAGTTAGAGGATACTATGCCTTTAAATTTGTGGACCTTGTGTAGCTCTATCACTCAGGCGTTAGAGTTACTTGAGACTGATTCAGAGCGTGGTGATGTAGCCACAGGAGGAAAGGCATCTGAGGATTTAGGAAAAAATGGATCTGAAATGGTGCCCATTTATGCCAAGGTAACAGAGGATGGGGGAGTAGCAAAAGAGGGAGAAGAGGAAGAGCCAACTCTTCCTTCTTCTAAGAAGAATTCTGACATGCAGCGTATTATGGGAATGTTTCAACAGATATTACAGATACATTCTTCGAATTCACCTTTGCGAGCTTTCCCTGTTTCTCTTCCTTCTGCCCTGTTAGAAGACGATTTTCCAGCACCTCCTCTTCCCCCAGCTTCCTTACCTTTGTCTGGCAAAGTTTTCTCAGTGCCTTTCCCGCCATTGGGGGAGGGAGAAAAGGAAAAGATAAGAGAATTTGAGGAGCTGAATCTCTTTCCAATTATTCATGCTCCTTTTGCTCCTAATGCTCAGTTTCCAAAAGGTGGCAATAATATCCAATTTACTGCCTTACAATTTAAATTTTTGAAAGAAATGAAAGCTGCCATTTCTAACTATAGACCTCAATCTCCTTTTGTCCTTAGTCTTCTTGATGCTTTTTCATCAGAAAATTTGATGATTCCTATAGACTAGGAGACTTTAAAGAAGGCTGTTCTTGATCGTTCTCAGTGGTTACAATTGCGCAGCTGGTGGATAGACGAGGTGCATGTGCAGGCTAGGAAAAATGCTACGTGTGATCCCCCAGGACCCACTGAGGAACAACTCACAGGCATGGGCCAATATGCTACTCTTAATGCTCAGGCTAGCCTAGATGATGTCGCCCTTATTCAAATCAAGACTTTGTTTTTAAAGGCCTAGAATAAGGTAGAGATAGCAAGAAAATCTTCCCTCTCCTTTGTGAAGATTTTACAGGGCACAAATGAACCATATCCAGATTTTGTAGCCCGTCTTCAGGATGCTGTCTTGAAAACTGTAGGTGTTGGCCCTGCTTCAAAAATTTTGTTACAAACATTGTCTTTTGAAAATGCTAATGCTGACTGTCAAAAATTGTTGAGACCATTAAAGGCCAGTGAGGCCAATTTAGATGAATATATTAGAGCTTGTGCTGGTGTTAGAGAGGCTATTTATAATGCTCAGTTATTTGCTGGAGCCCTATCTAAAGCCTTAAAAGGAAATAACAAACAAGGTGTTTGCTTTCAATGTAGTAAACCTGGACATTTCAAAAAAGAATGTCATAAAAAATTGAACACTTTTATCCCTCAAGGCAGAAAGCTGCCTTCAGAGGTGTGCAAACGTTGTGGCAAAGGTCAACATTGGACAAATGAATGTCGATCCAAAACTGATAAAAGTAGAAATTTACTGTCTCCTCTCCTGAGAAACAGGAGCCAAGGCCCACAGGCTTAGGGCCCCAACAATTACAATGCAAGCCTACCACAATACCCAGTGAGCAATTGCCTACAACAGCAAGGAATGAATTCGAGTCCTCCTTAAAGATACCACACCTTACCTCAATTTCCCAGCTTTATGCGGCAACTAAGCAGAGCGCCGCTGCTGACTTAGCTATTACTCAGCCTTATACCTTGTCTCCTAATGGAGAAGTATATAAATTAGCTACTGGAGTGTGTGGCCCTTTGCCAAAAGGACATGTAGGACTTTTGTTAGGTCGAAGCAGCAGTGCTATACGGAGGTTAATGGTGATTCCAGGAATCATTGATCCTGATGTTACTAATAAAAATCTTATTATAGTACAAGTCTCACAATTTATGCACTTAGAGGCAGAAGAGCATATTGCACAATTACTTTTATTGCCTTTTTTTCCGTTTCTATCTAGAGAGGTATCTCAACAAGGAAGGTTCAGTAGCACAAGAAAAACTGTTTTTTAAGAAACTTTAGTTTCTGATCAAAGCCCTTATGTTCATTGCACATTAATAGAATAGTTTTTAAGAGGTTAATTGACACAAGGGCAGATGTGTCTATCATTTGTTTAAATCAGTGGCCTATGCAATAGGAAAAGAGATAAGTTTCAGTTACACTCACGAGCTTAGGTGCTGCTTCTGTGGTTTATCAAAGCATAGAACCTTTAATCTGTGTCGGTCCTGAAAGTCAACAAAGTCAAGTGTTTTTTTATATTGTTCCTATCAATATTAATCTTTGAGGACAGGATCTTTTACAACAATTTAGTGCTTTTTTAAGCATTCCTCATATTTCTTCAGCTGCCAAAAATATGAGGCTTTAAAAGAGTTAGTCAAAGAACAATTGGCTGAGAGGTATATAGAGCCAAGTACTTCTGCATGGAATTCCCCTGCCTTTGTTATTAAAAAGAAAAGTAGAAAATGGCGTTTATTAACTGATCTTAGAGCTATAAATGCTTGCATTCAACCTATGAGAAGTTTACAGCCTAGTCTTCTGAATCCCGCCCTTATCCCACAAAGTTAGAAAATAATGGTCCTGGATCTCAAAGATTGTTTTTTCTCTATTCCATTGCAACCTCAAGATTGTGAGAAGTTTGCCTTTACTATTCCTGAATATAATAGGCAGCCCACTCAAAGATATCAATAGAAAGTTCTTCCCCAAGGTATGCTTAATAGCCCTACTTTATGTCAAGAATTCATACATAAGGCTTTAAATCCTGTAAGAAATCAGTTTCCAACTGTGTTGATTTATCATTATATGGATGATATTTTATTGGCTACCCCAATGTAACCCTCCAAAATCAAGTTTTTAAGGTTTTACAACAACAGTTGATTCATTATAATTTACAAATATCTCCTAAGAAGGTACAAACTCAGTTCCCCATTCAATATTTGAGGTATCTATTAGCTGAAAAACAAATCCGCCCACAAAAGGTTCAAATTAAGAGAAATCAACTTGTGACCCTTAATGATTTTCAAAAATTGTTAGAGCATATTAATTGGCTTTGTCCCATCTTAAGTATTCCTACTTATAAATTACAACATTTGTTTGCTACCTTAGAAGAGGATTCAGATTTAAACAGTTCTCGGCAATTATCCCCTGCTGCAGAAGAGGAATTGTCTTTTGTGGAAAATAGAATTAGTGAAGCTCACCTTGATTATATTATACGCGATCTTCCACTCTCTTTATGTCTTTTTCATACTCCTCATTCACCAACAGCCATCTTACATCAGGATAATAACATTCTGGAGTGGCTATTTTTGGCTAATAAAGCCATTAAAAAATTTACCCTTATATTGATAAATTGGCTGAATTGATTATTAAAAGATGACATAGAGCTTGTCAATTGCTTAGAACTGACCCTGTAAAAATTATTACCCAATTATCTAATCAATACATTGACTCTTTACTAGAAACTCATGAAGGATGGCAAGTGGCTTGTGCTGAGTATACTAGTTCCTTTTCTCAGTACTATCGCAGTCATAGATTATTTGCTTTTCTACAACAATATTCTTTCCTGCCCTATAATCCTATTTCTAATACTCCAGTTAAAGGTCCCACCTTTCTTATTGATGCTTCTAGCAATGGAAAAGCTAGATATTAGGCATCAGATAATTCAAGAATTTCTCACTATCCATTTGAATCTGTACAACAAGGAGAACTTTTTGCCATTCTTATAGTACTGCAAGATTGGCCTCAAACCCCTTGTAATATAGTTAATGATTCCCAATATGCTGTATATGTGACTAAGTATATTTCTCAAACTTCTTTACCATTACTCCCAAAAACCCCTTTACCAAAACTATTTTCCTTATTGTTCTTGACTCTTACTTCCCATACAACCCCCCTTTTTATCACTCATATTCGTTCACATTCAGCTTTACCAGGAACTTTAACTTTTGGCAATAGCCAAATTGATTCTTTACTTGTTGGCAATGTCCAACAGGCTCAAGATGAACATCAATTACATCATACTAACAGTTTAAGACTACAACGGCGATTTTCTGTAACATGCTGTCAAGCCCGAATTATTATCAGAGCCTGTCCATCTTGTGCTCCTATTATTGCACTCTTTTTAAGACCAGGTATGAATCCCCAAGGCACTCAACAAAATCATATTTAGCAAATAGATGTAACTTATGGAAGATGGCCGAATAGGAACAGCTCCAGTCTCCATCTCCCAGAGCGAGCGACACAGAAGACCGGTGATTTCTGCATTTTCAACTGAGGTACTGGGGTCATCTCACTCGGGAG
>NC_045445.1:88330939-88407994 GCF_002776525.5 Piliocolobus tephrosceles
AATACAGGAGCACCCAGATTCATAAAGCAAGTCCTTAGAGACTTACAAAGAGACTTAGACTCCCATACAATAATAATGGGAGACTTCAACACTCCACTGTCAACATTAGACAGATCAACGAGACACAAAGTTAACAAGGATATCCAGGAATTGAACTCATCTCTGCACCAAGCGGACCTAATAGACATCTATAGAACTCTCTACCCCAAACAACAGAATATACATTCTTCTCAGCACCACATTGCACTTATTCCAAAATTGACCATATAATTGGAAGTAAAGCACTCGTCAGCAAATGTAAAAGAACAGAAATTATAACAAACTGTCTCTCAGACCCCAGTGCAATCAAACTAGAACTCAGGACTAAGAAACTCAATCAAAACCGCTCAACTACATGGAAACTGAACAACCTGCTCCTGAATGACTACTGGGTACATAACAAAATGAAAGCACCCAGATTTATAAAGTAAGTTTTTTGAGACCTACGAAAAAACTTAGATACCCATACAATAATAGAGACTTCAGTACCCTACTAACTGTAGTAGGCCACTGAGGCAAAAAATTAACAAAGACATTTGGGGCCTGAACTTGGCACTTCACCAAATGGGCTTAACAGACATCTACAGGATTTTTCACCCCCCAAAAACAGAATATACATTCTCATCTGTACATGGCACATACTTTAAAATCGCACACAAAATCAGCCATAAAACAATTATCAGCAAATTCAAAAAACCAAAATCATACCAAACATAATCTCAGACCACAGCCCAATAACAATAGAAGCCAATACTAAGAAAATCACTCAGAATCATACATTCACATGGAAATAAAGTAAGCTGCTCCTGAATGACTTTTGGGTAAACAATGAAATTAAGGTAGAAACTAATAAATTCTTTAAAACTGAAAACAAAGATACAACATACCAGGATCTCTGAGACACAGCTAAAGCATTTTTAATAGGCAAGTTTATAGCACTAAAATCCCACATCAAAAAGATAGAAAGATCTCAAATTAACAACCTAACATCACATCCAGAGGACTACCAAAAGAAGAACAAACTAACCCCAAAGCTAACAGAAAATGAGAATAAAACAAAATCAGTGCTGAACTAAGGGAAATTGAGATGTGAAAACCATACAAAATGTCAACAAATCTAGGACCTGGTATATTGAAAGAATAAATAAGATTGATATACCACTAGCTAGACTAATAAAGAAAGAGAGAGAGAAGGTCCAAGTAAACAAAATCAGAAATGACAAAGGGGAGTTAACCTCTCACCCCACAGAAATACAGCAAACCTTAGGGACTGCTACAGACATATCTATGCACACAAAATAGAAAACCTCCCATGTTTTCCTAGAAACACACAAATTCCTGAAAACATACAGCCTCCCAAGTTTGAACTAGTAAGTTGAATCCTGGAATATACCAATATGGAGTTCAAAAATTGGTTGGTATTAATAAGCCTATCCATAAAAAAAAAGCCCAGGATAAGACAGATTCACAACTAAATTATGCCAGCTCTATTAAGAGCTATTACAATTACAACAGAAACTATTCCAAAAAAATTGAGGAGGAGAGATTCCTCCTCAACTCATTCTATGAGACCCACATCATCTTAATACCAAAACCTGGCAGAGACACAATGAAAAGAGAAAAACTCAGGCCAGTTTGCTTGATGAACATAGATGATTGAATCCAACAGCACATCAAAAAGCTAATCCACGATGCTCTAGTCGATTTTATCCCTGGGATGCAAGGTTCGTTCAACATATGCAAATAAATAAATTTAATTCATTATATAAACAGAACTAAAAACAGAAACCACATAATCATCTCAATAGATGTAGAAAAAGCTTGTGATAAAACTCAACATTTCTTCGTGTTAAAGATTCTCAAAAAACTAGGCATTGAAGGATCATACCTTGAGATCAGAGCTATCCATGACAAACCCATAGGCAACATCAACTAAATGAAAAAAAAAAAAAAAAAGCTGAAAGCATTCCCCTTTGGAACCAGAACAAGACAAGGATGTCTATTCTAATCACACTTATTCAACAGGGTACTGGAATTCTGAGCCAGAGAAATCAGGCAAGATAAATAAATAAAAGGCATCCAAATAAGAAGAGCAGAACTTAAACTCTCCCTATTGGTAGATGATATGATTCTATATCTAGAAAATCGCACAGTCCCTGCCCAAAAGCTTCTTCACCTAATAAACAACTTCAGCAAAGTTTCAGGATACAAAATCAATCTATAAAACTCAGTAGCATTTCTACACACTTACAGCATGCCAGATGACAGCCAAATCAGGATCATAATCCAACTCACATCTACCACAGAAAGAATAAAATAACTAGAAATACAGCTAAGCAGAAAGGTGAATGTTCTGTACAATGAGAATTACAAAACACTGCTCAAAGAAATCAGAGATACACAAACAATTAAAAATTATTACATGTTCATAGATAGATAGAATCAATGTGGTAACAATGGCCATACTGCTCAAAACAACTTACAGATTTAATGCTATTCCCACTGACCTACTAATGATATGCTTCACAGAATTAGGAAAAAGAAACTGTCTTTAAAAAGTTCATATGAAACCGTAAACAGCCTAAATACCCAAGGCAAATATAAACCAAAAGAACAAAGCTAAAGGCGTGATGCTACCTGACTTTCAACTACATTACAAGACAACAGTAACCAAAACTACATGGCACTGCTACAAAAACAGACACATAGACCAATGGAACAGAACAGGGAGCCCAGAAATAAGGCCCTACACCTACCACCATCTGATCTTTGACAAAGTCGGCAAAAAAAAGAAATAGGGAAAGAATTCCTTATTTAATAAATGGTGCTGGAATAACTGGCTAGCCATATGCAGAAGATTACAGCTGGATTCCTTCCTACCCTATATACAAAAATCAACTGAAGATAGATTAAAGAAATAAACGTAAAATCTAAAACTATAAAAACCCTAGGAAATACCATTCTGAACTTGGAAACTGACAAAGATTTCATGATGAAGACAGCAAAAGCAATTGCACAAAATGAAACATGAGCAAATGGTACCTAATTAACCTAAAGAGCTCCTGCAGCAAAAGAAACTATCAATAGAGTAAACAACCTACAGAATGTGAGAAAAATTTTTCAAACTATGCATCCAACAAAAGTTGGATCCATAATTTATAAGAAACTTAAATTTACAAGCAAGAATCAAAAACACTTATTTAAAATGGGCAAAGGACATGAACAGACACATTTCAGGAGAAGTCCTACATGCAGCCAACAAGCATATGAAATAATGCTCAACATCACTAATCATTAGAGAAATGCGAATTAAAACCTCAATGAAATACCATCTCACACCAGTCTGAGTGGATATTGTTAAGAAGCCCAAAAATAACACATGCAGGTGAGGTTGTGGAGAAAAGGGAATGCTTATACAGTGCTGGTGAGAGTGTAAATTAGTTCAGCCATTATGGAAAGCAGTGTGGTGGTTCCTCAAACAACTTAAAATCAAATTACTATTCAACTCAGCAACTCCATTATTGGGTATGTGCTGAAAAAAATACAAATCTCTCTAATATAAAGACACACTTATTTATTGCAGCACTATTCACAATAGCAAAGACATGGAATCAACCTAAATTCTCATTAACAGTAGACAGTATAAAAACTATGGTACATATATGCAGTGGAATACTATGCAGCCATAAAACAGAATGAGATCCAGATATGAAAAAGACACTTGCATATACATGTTTATAGCAGCACAATTCAAATCGCAAAAATATGGAACCAGCCCAAATGTCCATCAACCAACGAGTGGATAGAGAAAATGTGGCATATATACACCATGGAATACTATTCAGCCATAAAAAGGAATGAAATAACGGCATTCGCAGCAGCCTGAATGGAGTTGGAGACCATTATTCTAAGTGAAGTAACTCAGGAATGGAAAATCAAACATTGTATGTTCTCACCTGTAAGTGGGAGTTAAGCTATGAGGACACTAAGGCATAAGAATGGTGCAACGGACTTCGGAAACTTGAGGGGAGGAGTGGGGAAGGGGGATGAGGAAAAAGTCTACACATTGGGTACAGTGTACACTGCTTGGGTGATGGGTGCAACAAAATCTCAGAAATCACCACTAAAGAACTTATCAATGTAACCAAATACCACCTGTTCGCCTGAAACTATTGAAACAACAATAAATAGATTAATTAAAATTAAAAATTAGTAAAAAGAATGAGATCTTGTTCTTTGCTGCAGCATGGATGGAGCTGGAGGTATTATCCTAAGCAAACTAATGCAGAAACAGGAAACCAAATACCGCATATTCTCACTTATAAGTGAGAGCTAAACAATGAGAAATAATGAACACAGAGAGGGGAACAACGACACCAGAGCCTACTTGAGAGGGGATGGTGGGAGCGGGGAGAGGAGTAGAAAAAATACCTATTGAGTACCATGCTCATTATCTGGGTGATGGAATAATTTGCATACCAAACCCCCATGACCTATGGTTTACCACCTATATAACAAACCTGCACATGTACTCCTGAACCTAAAATTAGAGGAGATAAACATATATATAATATATTTATATATATAATTTTTATATATACATATACATATTTTTTTTAAGGAAGAGGAGGCAGAGAAAGATGACACAATATAGGGTCTATTGATTGTTTCCCTGGCAAGGACATCAATTTAAAAGCTATCTACACTGAAAAAACACCTTCATAAGAACCAAAAATCAGGTGAGCACTTGTTTGAACTTCATATCACTGAAAGAGGCAATGAATAGATAGAAAAAAAAAAAAAAAAAAGTCTTAAATTACCAACGCTACCCCTGCCCCATTCCTGGCAGCTCTAGCATGTTGTGGAGAGTGTCTCTGGGCTCCAGGGGAGAGGGAACACAGCAATTGTTAGGCATTGAACTCAGCACTCTCCTGTTACCAATGAAACAAAAACTGGACAAAACTCAGCTAGCACCCGTCCGTGAAGGGTGCATTTAAACCAACCCTAACCAGAGGGTAATTGCCAATTCCAGTGGTCCAATCTTGAGTTCCCACAAACCGCATTACCAAGAGCTAGAGCTTCCTGTGTCTCAAACTACATTGAAAGACAGTCTAGACCATAGGAACTGCAACTCTTAGTAGAGTCTTAGCGCTAAACTAGGCCCAGAGATAGTAGACTTGGTGGTGGTGGTGGTTGGGGGGGTGCAGTATGTGACCTATGGAGACACCAACAGGAGCAGCCAACCAAGGAACTGCTGGGTAATGCCAGCCAAGAAAGTGCTGGCATTACGCCTCCCCTAAACTCAGGCTGCATGGCTTATAGCTCCAAAAGAGACCCCTTCCTTCCACTTGAGGAGGGGAAAGAGAAGAGTGGGGAGGACTTTGTCTTGCGTCATGGATACCAGCTCAGCCACAGCAGAATAAGACACTGGTCAGAGCCAGGAGGCCCCTGTTCCAGAAATGAGCTCTGAGATGTCACTTTTAGATACACCCTGGGCCAGAAGGGAACCCTCTGCCTTAAAAGAAAGGACTCAGTTCTGGCAGCATTGATTGCCTGCTAACTGGAGAGCCCGTAGGCCACGAATAACCAGCAGTGATACACAGGTACTATGTTGATGGCCTTGGATGAAACTCTGACACTTGCTAGCTTCAGGTGAGACTCAGCACATTACCAGCACATTACCAGATATAGTGACTATGAGGAAAAACTCTTTCTGTTTGAGAAAAGGAGAGAGAAGAGTAAATGTGACTTTCTCTTGCACCTTAGGTGTCAACATGGCCACAGTGGGGTATAGCACTATGTGGGCTCTTGGGGTCCCTGATTCTAGGACTTGACTTTTGGATGGCATTTCTGGACATTTCCTGGGCTAGAGGGGAGCCAACTACCCTGAAGGGTGAGTCCCAGGCCAGGCAGTATTCATTACAAGCTGATTTAAGAGTGCTTGGGCACTAAAAAAATTTTAGTGGTATTCTTGCAGTATGCCTTGTATGGTGGTAGCTACAGGGTGAAGCTCCTCTGCCTTTGGAAAGTGGAGGGAAGAGTGGGAAAAACTGTGACTTGTGGTTTGAGTGTCAACTCAGCTGAAGTACAATAGAACACCAGGTAGACTTCTAAGATATTTAACTCTAGTCCCTGACTCCTGGTTGGCACCTCTGGACCCAACAAGGGCATGGGGCACCTTGCCACCCTTAAGAAAAAAGAAAAGAGGCCTGGCTGGCTTTGCCACTTGCTGATTGTAGTGTCCCAGTGCCTTGAGTGAACATAGGCAGTAGCCAGGGAGTTGTTACACCAAGCCTTGAGAGAAACCCAGTGCTGTGCTGTGCTGGCTTCAGGTCTGAGCCAGCACAGTCATAGTGGTGGTGGCCACAGAGGTGCTTGTGCCACTTCAACCCTAGCTTTAGATGACTCAGAACAGAGAGAGAGAAAGACTCTGTTTGGGATAAAACAAGGGAAGAGAATCAGAATCTTTGGCTGGTAATCCAGATAATTCTCCTGGATCTTGTCAAACACCATCAAGATGATATCTCTACAAGTCTGCAAGAACTGGAGCATTACTGGGTTTACAGGTGCCCTGTAAAGAAGAAACAGCTTAGAACACAACACCCAAGCAAGCCCCTTCAAATATCTGGAAAGTCTTCCCAGGGACAGGTACAAATAAGTCCAGGCAGTGATGACTACAATAAATACCTAACTCCTCAATGTCAAGTCACTGAAGAACATCTACTAGCATTGACACCATCCAGGAAAATATGACATCACCAAGTTAATTAAGTAAGGCACCAGGGAAGAGACTTTTCAGACAGATACTTTAAAGTAGCCGTGTTGAGGAAACTCAAAGAAATTCAAGATAACATGAATGAGGAATTCAGAATTTTATCAGATAAATTTAACAAAATGATTGAAATAATTTAAAAGAATCAAGCAGAAATTCTGGAGCTGAAAAATGCAACGGGCATGCTGAACAATGCATCAGATTTCTTTAATAGCAGAATTGATCAAGAAGAAGAAGAAAAAAATAGTGAGCTTGAAGGTTACTCAAAACTATAGTAACAGGATTTCCCAAGCCCAGAGAAATATATCAATATCCAAGTGAAAGAACATTATAGAACACAAAGCAGATTTAACCCCGAAAAGGACTTTCTCAAGGAATCTAATAATCAAACTCCCAAAGGCCAAGGATAAAGAAAAAATTCTAAAATCAACAAGAGAAAAAGAAAAAACAGAGAACACACAGTAAAGGTCCAACATATCTGACAGCAGACTTTTCAGGGGAATCTTTACAGGCCAGGATAAAATGGCATGACACATTTAAAGTGTTGAAGAAAAAATAATATCCTAGAATAGTATATCTGACAATAATATCCTTTAATCATGAAGGAGAAATAAAGACTTTCCCTAACAAAAAAAAGTGGAGGGTTTTCTTCAACACCATACCTGTCTTAAAAGGAATGCTAAGGAAACAATTCAATCTGAAAGGAAAAGACATTAATAAACAATAAGAAATCATCCAAGGGTAAAAACCTCACTGGTATTAGTAAGTAGACAGGGAGACATTTTGTGGCCCTCTGGGAGGGAGCGGAACAACATGTGTGGCTGCAGACGGAGAAAGGTGAAATGCGCAGGTAACACCTAAAGGAACTGGTTTAAATCCTAATGCCAAAGTATGGCAAAAAATTGCTTCTGGAAATACTGATGCCATCCAAGTAACTCATGAAACTGAAATATCTTGGCATGAAACAGCAGCTACATCAGGTGCTCATCCTGAGTGTAATGCAGAGCTCTCAGGAGACATGTGTACAGAATATAAAGTAATGTATTCGTTATCTTGTGAAATTACAAGAAATACTACAGGCATTGAAGAATCAACTGAAAACTAATTTCAACCCAGAAGATCTGAATTACCAAATATATGATGTTTTTACAGAAAAGAATTCAGCAATTTCTACAGAAGACTTAAAAGAATGTTTGAAGAAATGATTAGAATTGTGTTTTTCACACACAAAAAAAAGTTGTCAAAGGATCTTTACTTGATATCTCCAACGGATATTGATTATTTCATCTAAATTTGGATAGTTGCCAACATAGAAGAAATAAAAAAGTTGACCACAGACCCTGATCTAATTCTTGAAGTTTTGAGATCTTCTCCTATGGTACAAGTTGACAAGAAGGGTGAGAAAGTGAGATCAAGTCATAAGCATTGTATTGCGATTCTTAGATTTCTGGAACATCAATAGAGGAAGTAAAAGCTTTGATCAAAAGTGCAAACTGAACCAAAGTGATAATCTGTGAGTTTGCACACAATCGCAACTGATATATCACTTTCCAGTCAGTCACAGACACACAACAGGCTTTTAAATGCTGAAGAGAATAAGTCAAAACATTTCAGGGCAAGCCAATCATTGCAAGGATAAAGGCCATCAATACATTTTATTTGCTAAGAATGATTATCAACTGATGGATTCTAGTGTATATAGCCAGCCCATTCAAACTCAAGCACAATATGCCTCGCCAGTCTTTATGCAGCTTGTATATAATCTTCACCAACAGTACTCGGTCTACGGTATTTTGCCTCAGTCTTGACCTCCAAATCTTGCACTTTGCTGTGAAACACCACTGGCTTCCTTTCCCAATGGTAGTTTTGCAAATAATTTTAATTCACTAGGGTCTCATAAAATAAATGCTGCTGCTGTGAATATGGGTCTACCATGCAAAAAATGTGTGTGAAACCTCATTTTAGGTCATCTAGTGGTTCAGAACACTAAATAGAGGGCTTTGTATTATTGGAGGGTGGATCATTGAACACATGTAGTTCAAGAAACTTTCCAAACTGAACAACATAATCCTACAGTAATGAAGCATCTGGAGCAAACTTACCTTCAAAAGGAGACTTCCACTGTGCAGATAAAACGGAATGGAGACTATGGTAGAAGCAGAAGAACTCTTTTCAGAGGTTGAAGGTGATGAGAAGATGATAGTATCCCAAGACCCCATCCTTCAACAGCTGAATCAAATGATCCAACAACAAAGTTTGGCTTACTAGCCTCAAATTTTCCACCTTTATCAAGAATGCCAGGGGAACTCATTTTGGAGAATAGGATTTCTCATGCTGTTAAAGGTGTCTACAAAGAAAAGGATAATAAAGAGTTGTTTGTTGTCTAGTGCCTGTAGATGAGCAGACAATGCACTTCTGATCAGGGTAAATCAACTCGAGTAACAGTCCTCCATGTGCAGCTGAGCTTCCTACATTAACCACAACTCAGCAAGAAAAAGATCTAATAGACAATTCCACTGTTTAGAGGTACAGTTTCAACCAGATGACTATATCAGTTTCTCCTCCAAGGGCTACAAAGTTATCAATGACAAATAATGCTTCACCATATAATAATAACATAAATGCAGATGCAGCTGTGGATCTACAGGAACCCCTAAAGTTAATTTATGCTGAAGTGTGCCAAAAGCTCCCTAAAGAGCCATCTTCAGTTTCTGTGCAGCCACTCTGGGAAAGTCACTCATTGTAGTGTCTACCACCAAAAATGAAGACAAGGAAGTTCCTGAGAAATCCATTGAGGAACCACATGAGAAGCCAGAAGCCAGGACGAGTAAGGATTATTCTGGCTTTGGAGGCAATACCATTCTCGGGGAAAACGTGGAAAAATCAAGGAAAAGAGATGCCAGTTTAGCCATAGGACTATACCTCAGGGAATTACTCAATATAATGGCAAAGAAGAATAAGTACCACCCAGATCACCAAAGTACAAAACAACAAAGGCAACCCCAAAAAACGATTCAAAAGTTACTCTTTTTTCCTATTAATCTTGAGCCATGGGTATATTGAACTGCTTTGGAGTGGAGGTGGTAACCAGGAAGGAAACATGAGAAAGTACATCCTTAAATCATTATGGATTTTGGAGTTGTGAGTGATAGTGTATTAGGCAGTTCTTACATTGCTATAAAAAACTGCCTGAGACTGGGTAATTTATAAAGAAAATAGATTTACTTGACTCACAGTTCCCCAGGGCTGGGAAGGCCTCAGGAAACACAATCATGGCAGAAAAAGAAGCAAATACATCATTCTTCACATGGCAGCAGGAAGAAGTGCCAAGAAAAGGGGGGAAATACCCTTATAAAAAAACATCAGATCTCATGAAAACTCTCTCACTATTAAGAGAACAGCATGAGGGTAACTTCACCCATGATTCAACTACCTTCCACTGGGTCCCTCCCACAACAAGAGGGGATTATGGGAACAACAATCCAAGATGAGATTTGGGTGGGGACACAGCCAAACCATATTACTCAATCCCTGATCTTTCCAAAATCTCATGTACTCACATTTCAAAACATAATCATGCCTCCCCAACAGTCCTCCAAAGTCTTAACTCATTCCAACATTAACCCCAAAGTCCAACTCCAAAGTCTTATCTGAGACAAGGTAAGTCCCTTCCACCTATGATCCAGTAAAATCAAAAGCAAGTTAGTTTCTTCACAGATACAATGGAAGTACAGGCATTTGGGTAAAAACATCCATTCCATGTAGGAAAAATTGGCCAAAACAAAAGGACTACAGGCCCCATGCAAGTCTGAAATACAATAGGGCAGTCACTAAACCTTAAAGTTTCAAAATGATCTCCTTTTAATCCATGTCTCACATCGAGCTCAGGTTGATGCAACAGGTGGAATCCCATGGCTTGGGGAGCTCCACTCCTGTGGCTTTGCAAAGTACAGCTTCCCTCCCAACTGCTTTAACAGGCTGGAATTTATTATTTGTGGCTTTTCCAGTTGCACTATGCAAGCTGGTGGTGGATCTAACATTCTGGGGTCTGGAAAACAGTGACCCTTTTCTCACAGCTCCACTAATCTGTGCCACAGTGAGGACTCTGTGTGTGGGCTCCAACCCCACATTTTTGTCACACATAGCCCCAGCAGAGGGTCTCCATGAGGGCTCCGCCCCTGCAACAAACTTCTGCCTGGACATCCAGTCATTTTCATATATTCTCTGAAATCTAGGCAGAGGTTCCCAATCCTCTGTTCTTTACTTCTGTTCACCCACGGGTTCAACACCACGTGTAAGCCACCAAGGCTTGAGACTTACACCTTCTTAAGCAAAGGCCTGAGCTGTATCTTAGGCTTTTATAACCACAGTTTGAGGTGAAGCAGCTGGAATGCAGGACACCATGTCCTGAGGCTGCATAGAGCAGGGGACCCTGGGCCTGGCCCAGGAACCATTTTTCCCTCCTAGGCCTCAAGGCTTTTGATGGGAGGGTCTGTCATAAAGGTCTCTGACATTCCCTGTAGACATTTCATAGGAGATTGACATTTGGCTTCTTGTTATTGATGCAAATTCCTGCAGCTGACTTGAATTTCTCCCCAGAAAATTGTTTTTTCTTTTCTATCTATGTCATCATCAGGCTGCAAATTTTCCAAACTATTATACTCTGCTTCGTTTTGAATGCTTTGCCACTTAGAAATTTCTTCCACCAGATACCCTAAATCATCTTTCTCAAGTTCAAAGTTCCACAGATCTCTAGGGCTGGGGCAAAATGCTGTCAGTCTCTATTAAAGCATCACAACGGTCACCTTTGCTCCAGTTGCCAACAAGTTCCTCATCTTCATCTGAGACCACCTCAGCCAGAACTTTATTGTCCATATCACTATCAGCATTTTGGTCACAGTCATTCAAGTCTCTAGGAAGTTTCAAACTTTCCCACATATTTCTGTCTTCTTCTGAGCCTTCCAAACTGTTTCAACCTCTGCCTGTGACCCAGTTAAAAAGTCACCTCCACATTTTTGAGTAGTCTAACATCAGCGTCCCACTCCCTCAGTACCAATTTACTATATCAATTCATTCTCATGCTGCTATAAAGAGCTGTCCACACCTGGGTAAGTTACAAAGAAAAGAAGTTTAATTGACTCACAGTTTGCAGGGCTGAGGAGGACTCAGGAATTTTACAATCATGGTGGAAGTGGAAGCAAACATGTCCCCCTTCACATGGTAGCAGGAAAGAGAAGTGCCAAGCAAAGGGGGAAAAGTCTCTTATAAAACCATCAGATCTCAAGAAAGCTCACTCACTATCATGAGAATAGCATGAGGTAACTTCCTCCATGATTTAATTACCTTCCACCAGGTCTCTCCTATGATACGTGGAGATGATGGTAATAAAATTTAAGATAAGATTTTGGTAAGGACACAGCCAAGTCGTATCAGATACGATCCCAAAAATTCACCTTTAATGTGATTTTTTAAAGGCTGAAGGATTCCTATTTATCTATCCATTAATTTATCTATCTATTTATCCACACATACATAGATTAAAAAGCAGAATTTTTCTATAATTTTGTTTTTGATTAATATTTGCAGAGAATTTTTTCCAGGAATCAATTTTGAGACTTTGGATTTAGCTTGGAAGAAAAAAAAATTCTTTTTTTTTAATAGTATAATAGATGAGGGAGTGAGAGGAAAAATTTTTTGAAGAAGCATTTCTGTGAAATTAAAATTTACTTTTTAAAATCTATTTAAAGTTTGGCTTGGAAAATGCCATCTCTGACCATATGGCCTTGTATTGCAAAGAAGACCAGTGGCTGGAGTGCCTCTTGTGAGTGTGAGTGTATACAAAAGCACCTGAAACCAAATCTGTTGTCATGTTAGCAAATGTTTTGAAAATGGAATGTAATAATTGATGGATTTTTTTCTAGTTTGAAATTTTGTTTGCTTTTTTGACATTTCTAACATTTTATTCAACAAGTTGCTAAGCTCTGATTGTACCTGAAGATATAACAACCAATCAGCTTGATACTTAAGGAAAGCAATTCAAAAAGAAGAGCTAACTATCCTAAATGTATGTACACCCAATAGAGGACCCCCAGATTCATAAAGCAAGTTCTTAGACACCTACAAGGAGACTTAGATTCCCAAACAATAATAGTGGGGGACTTTAACACCCAAATTACAATACTAGACAGATCATCAAGGTGGAAAATTAACAAAGATTTTCAGGACCTGAACTCAGCTCTGAATAAAGGGGACCTCATAGATATTTATAGAACTCTCCACACCCCCCTCTCAAAAAAAAATAAGAATATATACTCTTCTCATTCTCACATAACAGTTACTCTAAAATTGCTCATATAATCAGAAGAAAAACACTCCTAAATAATTGCAAAATAACTGAAATTTTAACAGTCTGTCAGACCACCATGCAATCAAACTAGAATACAAGACTAAAAATTCACCCAGAATACACAACTACACAGAAATTGAACAACATGCTTCTGAATAACTCCTGGGTAAATAAGGAAATTAAGGTAGAAATCAAGACGTTCTTTGGAACTACTGAAAACAAAGAGACAATGTACCAGAATCTCTGGAACACAGCTAAAGCAGTGTTAAGAGGAAAATTTATAGTACTAAATGCCCACATTATAAAGCTATAAAGATCTAAAATTAACAATCTAACATCACAACTAAAGGAACTAGAGAGCCAAGAGCAAACAAACCCCAAAGTTAGCAGAAGACAAGAAATAACCAGGATCAGATAGGAACTGAAGCAGATAGAGACATTAAAAACCCTGCAAAAAAACAACCAATCCAGGAGCTGATATTTTCAAAAAAAAAAAAAAAATGAATAAAATAGGTAGACAGCTAGCTATGCTAATAAAGAAGAAAAAATAGAAGAATCAAACAGACACAATCAGAAATGATAAGGGGAATATTATCACTGACTCCACATAAATACATAAACAATCATCAGAGAATTATTAGAGAAATGCAACTCAAAAGCACAATGAGATGCCATCTCATGCCAGTCAGAATGGCAATTATTAAATGTCAAAAAACAACAGATGCTGGCCAGGTTGCAGAGAAAAAAATGCTTTTAAACTATTGGTGGGAGTGTAAATTAGTTCAACCACTGTGAAAGACAGTGTGGTGATTCCTCAAAGACCTAGAGTCAGAAATACAATGGGACTCAGCAATCCCATTACTGGATATATACCCAAAGGAATATAGATTATTCTATTACAAAGATACATGCATGTGTATGTTCATTGAAGCACTATTCACAATAGTAAAGACATGGAATCCACCAAAATGCTCATCAATGTTAGAGTGAATTAAAAAAAATATGGTATGTTTACAACATGGAATACCATGCAGCAATAAAAAGGAATGAGATTAGGTCATTTGTGTGGACATGTATGGAGCTGGAAGCTGTTATTCTCTGCAAACGAACGAGGAAACAGAAAACCAAACACCATACGTTTTCACATATGAGTGGGAGCTGAATGATACCACACAGGTATATGGGAAAACAACACACACTGGGGCCTGTCAGGAGGAAGTGGGGAGTGGGAGAACATCAAAAAGAATAACTAATGGATGTTGAACTTAATACCTAGGTGATGGATTCATCTATGCAGCAAACCACCATTGCACACATTTACCTATATAACAAACCTGCACATTCTGCACATGTACCCCAGGACTTAAAATAAAAGTTGGAAAAAAAGTACACAGAAAAACACAACATATTATAACATTAAACCGGTGTGTAAACTGCCTTTATCCTAAGTAAAAAGATTAAAAGATGAACTAATCAAAAATAATAACTACTATAACTTTTCAAAGCATAGTAGTATAATTAAATATAAACAGAGAAAACATAAAGATAAAAAGCTGGGGAACAAAGTTAAAGCATTTAGATTTTTTTTTTAAGTTATACTTTAAGTTCTAGGGTACATGTGCATAATGTGCAGGTTTGTTACATATGTATACATGTGCCATGTTGGTGTGCTGCACCCGTTAACTCATCATTTACATTAGGTATATCTCCTAATGCTATCCCTCCTCCCTCCCCTCACCCCATGACAGGCCCCAGTGTGTGAAGTTCCCCTTTCTGTGTCCAAGTGTTCTCATTGTTCAATTCCCACCTATGAGTGACAACATGCAGTGTTTGGTTTTCTGTCCTTGTGATAGTTTGCTCAGAATGATGGTTTCCAGCTTCATCCATGTCCCTACAAAGGACAGGAACTCATCATTTTATGGCTACATAGTATTCCATGGTGTATATGTCCCACATTTTCTTAATCCAGTCTATCATTGATGGACATTTGGGTTGGTTCCAAGTCTTTGCTATTGTGGATAATGTCACAAAAACATACATGTGCATGTGTCTTTATAGCAGCATGATTTATACTCCTTTGGGTGTATATCCAGTAATGGGATGGCTGGGTCAAATGGTGTTTCTAGTTCTAGATCCTTGAGGAATCACCACGCTGTCTTCCACAATGGTTGAACTAGTTTACAGTTCCACAAACAGTGTAAACGTGTTCCCGTTTTTCCACATCCTCTACAGTATCTGTTGTTTCCTAACTTTTCAATGATCACCATTCTAACTGGTGCGAGATGGTATCTCATTGTGGTTTTGATTTGCATTTCTTTGATGACCAGTGATGATGAGCATTTTTTCATGTGTCTGTTGGCTGCATAAATGTCTTCTATTGAGAAATGTCTGTTTACATTCTTCAGCCACTTTTTGATGGGGTTGTTTGATTTTTTTCTTGTAAATTTGCTTAAGTTATTTGGAGATTTAGGATATTGGCCCTTTGTAAGATGGGTAGATTGCAAAAATTTTCTCCCATTCTGTAGGTTGCCTGTTCACTCTGATGGTAGTTTCTTTTGCTGTGCAGAAGCTCTTTAGTTTAATTAGACACCATTTGTTAAGTTTGGCTTTTGTTGCCATTGCTTTCGATGTTTTAGACATGAAGTCCTTGCCCATGCCTATATCCTGAATGGTATTGCCCAGGTTTTCTTCTAGGGATTTTATGGTTTTAAGTCTAACATTTAAGTGTTTAATCCATCTTGAATTAATTTTTGTATAAGGCATAAGGAAATGATCCTTTTTCAGCTTTCTACATATGGCTAGCCAGTTTTTCCAGCAACATTTATTAAATAGGGAATCCTTTCCCTATTTCTTGTTTTTGTCAGTTTTGTCAAAGATCTGATGGTTGTAGATGTGTGGTATTTTTTCTGGGGACTCTGTTCTGTTCTGTTGGTCTATATCTCTGTTTTGGTACCAGTACCATGCTGTTTTGGTTAGTGTAAAGGCACTGAGTTTTTATTAGTTTTCTTTTTGTTTTTGCAAACAGTTTTGTTGTTGTCAGGTTAAAATAATGGATTATAATAAAGCATTTGCAAACCTCAGGGTAACTTCAAACAAAATATATACAATGCACACCAAAATAAAAAGCAGGGAATTGTATCATATTACCAGAGAAAATTATCTTCAATTAAAAAAGTAGGAAGGAAAGAGATAAGAAAACAAAACCACATAACAATCAGAAAACAAATTTAAAAAATGACAGGAGTAAGTTCATATCAATAACAGCATTGAATGTAAATGAACTAAACTCTCCAAACAAAAGACATAAACTGTCTAAATGAATGAAAAAAACAAGACTCTATGATCTGTTGCCTGCAAAAAACACATATGACCTGTAAACACACACATAAACTAAAACTTTAAAAATAGAAAAAGACATTCCACATTGATGGAAATCAAAAAAAGAGAAAGAGTCACTATACTTACAATAGATTTCAACATAAACACTATAAGAAGAGGAATCAATGTAGGAGGCAGTTCCAAAACGTCTGAATAGGAACAGCTCTGGTCTGCAGCTCCCAGTGTGATCGACACAGAAAACGGGTGATTCCTGCATTTCCAACTGAGGTACCTAGTTCATCAGCCCATGGATGGCAAGTCAAAGCAGGGTGGGGTGTCACCTCATCTGGGAAGTGAAAAGGGTTGGGGGATTTCACTTTCCCAGCTAAGGGAAGCCGAGACAAATGGTATCTAGAAAAATGAGAAGTTCCCACCCAAATACTGTGCTTTTCCCACAGTCTTAACACAGCAGACCAGAGGATTCTCTCCTGCACCTGGCTCAGGGTGTCCCACACCCACAGAGCCTTGCTCACTGCTAGCACAGCAGTCTGAGATTGACCTGCAAAGCAGCAGCCTGGTGGTGGTTCGGGGGAGCGTCCGCCATTGCTGAGGCTTGAGTAGTTAAACAAAGCTGCTGGGAAGCTCAAACTGGGCAGAGCACACCACAGCTCAGTGAGGCCTACTGCCTCTATAGACTCCACCTCGATGGGCAGGGCATAGCTGAAGGAAAGGCAGCAGAAACTTCTGCAGACTTAAACGTTCCTGTCTGACAGCTCTGAAGAGAGCAGTCGTTCTCCCAGCATGGCGTTTAAGCACTGAGAATGCATGGAGTGCCTCCTCAAGTGAGTCCCTGACCCCCATGTAGCCTAACTGGGAGACAACTCCCAGGAGGGGCCAAATGACACCTCATCCTAGTGGGTGCCCCTCTAGGAGGAAGCTGCCAGAGGAAGAATCAGTCAGCAATATTTGCTGTTCTACAGTCTCCTCTGGTAATACCCAGGCAGAGTCTGGACTGGACCTCCAGCAAACTCCCACAGATCTGCAGTTGAAGGACCTAACTGTTACAAGGAAAACTAACAAACAGAAAGGAATAGCATCAACATCAACAAAAAGACATCCACACCAAAACAACATCTGTAGGTCACCATCAAAGACCAAAAGTAGATAAAACCACAAAGATGAGAAGAAACCAGAGCAGAAAAGCTGAAAATTCTAAAAACCAGAGTGCCTCTTCTCCTCCAAAGGATTGCAGCTCCTCATCAGCAATGGAACAAAGCTGGATGGAGAATGAACTTGACAAGTTGATAGAAGTAGGCTTCAGAAAGTTGGTAATAACAAACTTCTCCAAGCTAAAGGAGCATGTTCTAACCCATCACAAGGAAGCTAAAAACCTTGAAAAAACATTAGACAAACTGCTAACTAGTAAACACAATGGAGAGAAGACCTTAAATGACCTGACGGAGCTGAAAACCATGGCACAAGAACTACATGACACATGCACAAGCTTCAATAGCTGATTCAATCAAGTGGAAGAAAGGATATCAGTCACTGAAGATCAAACTAATGAAATAAAGTGAAAAAATAAGATTAGAGAAAAAACAGTAAAAAGAAATGAACAAAGCCTCCAAGAAATAAGGGACGATATGAAAAGACAAAATATACGTTTGATTGGTGTACCTGAAAGTGATGGAGAAAATGGAACCAAGTTTGAAAACACACTTTGGGATATTATCCAAGATAACTTCCCTAACCTAGCAAGGCAGGCCAACATTCAAATTCAAGAAATACAGAGAACACAACAAAATGACTCCTCGAGAAGAGCAACACCAGGACACATAATCATCAGATTCACCAAGATTGAAATGGAGGAAAAAATGTCAAGGGTAGCCAGAGATAAAGGTCGGGTGACCCACAAAGGGAAGCCCATCAGACTAACAGTGGATCTCTCTGCAGAAACACTACAAGCCAGAAGAGAGTGAGGGCCAATATTCAACATTCTTAAAGAAAAGAATTTTCAACCCTTAATTTCATATCCAGCCAAACTAAGCTTCATAAGTGAAGGGGAAATACAATCCCTTACAGACAAGCAAATACTGAGAGATTTTGTCACCACCAGGCCTGCCTTACAAGAGCTACTGAAGGAAGTACTAAACAAAGAAAGAAACAACCAGTAGCAACCCACTGCAAAAACAGGCCAAATTGCAAACACTATCGATGCTATGAAGGAACTGCATCAATTAACGGGCAAAATGACCAGCTAACATCTTAATTACAGGATCATAGTCACACATAAGAGTATTAACCATAAATGCAAATGGGCAAAATGCCCCAATTAAAAGATACAGACTGGCAAATTGGATAAAGAGTCAAGACCCATAAGTGTGCAGTATTCAGGAGACCCATTTCACGCACAGAGACACACATAGGCTCAAAATAAAGGGATGGAGGAAGATCTACAAAGTAAATGGAAAGCTAAAAAAAGCAGGGGTTGCAATCCTCATCTCTGATAAAACAGAACCAACAAAGATCAAAAGAGACAAAGAAGACCAGTACTTAATGGTAAAGATATCAATTCAACAAGAAGAACTAACTATCTTAAATGTATATGCACCCAATCCAGGAGCACCCAGATTCATTAAGCAAGTCCTTAGAGACCTACAAAGAGACTTAGTCTGGCATACCACAATGATGGGAGATTTAACACCCCACTGTCAATATTAGACAGGTCAATGAGATAGAAGGTTAACAAACATATCCAGAACTTTAACTCAGCTCTGCACAATCGGTCCTAATAGACATCTATAGAATGCTCCACTCCAAAGCAACAGATTATACATCCTTCTCAGCACCACATTGCACTTATTCTAAAATTGACCACATAATTGGAAGTGAAGCACTCCTCAGCAAATGTAAAAGAATAGAAATCACAACAAGCTGACTCTCAGACCACAGTGCAATCAAATTAGAACTCAGGATTAAGAAACTCACTCAAAACCACAAAACTACATGGAAACTGAACAACCTGCTCCTGAGTGAGTACTGGGTAAATAATAAAATGAAGGCAGAGAAAAAGATGTTCTTTGAAACCAATGAGAACAAAGACGCAACGTACCAGAATCTCTGGGACACATTTAAAGCAGTGTGTAGAGGGAAATTTATAGCACTAAATGCCCACAAGAGAAAGCAGAAAAGATCTAAAATCAACATCATAACATTACACTTAAAAGAACCAGAGAAGCAAGAGCAAACAAATTCAAAAGCTAGCAGAAGGCAACAAATAACAAAGATCAGAGCAGAACTGAAGGAGATAGAGACATAAAAAAAATCCCTCAAAAAAATCAATGAATCCAGGAGCTGGTTTTTTGAAAAGATCAACAAAATTGATAGACCACTAACAAGACTAATAAAAAAGTAAAAAGAGAAGAATCAAATAGATGCAATAAAGATAGTAAAGAGGATACCACCACCAATCCCACAATAAACTAGAAAATCTAGAGGAAATGCATAAATTCCTGGACACCTACACCCTCCCAAGAATAAACCAGGAAGAAGTTGAATCTCTGAATAAACCAATAATAGGCTCTGATATTGAGGTAATAATTAATAACCTACCAACCAAAATTGTCCATGACCAGATGGATTCACAGCTGAATTCTACCAGAGGTGCAAAGAGGAGTTGATACCATTCCTTCTGAAACTATTCCAATCAATAGAAAAAGATGGATTCCTCCCTAACTCATTTTATGAGGCCAGCATCATCCTAATACCAAAGCCTTGCAGAGATAAAAAAAAAAAAAAAGAGAGAGAGAGAGAGAGAATTTTAAACAAATATCCCTGATTAACATCAATGGGAAAATCCTCAATAAAATACTAGCAAACCAAATCCAGTAGCACATCAAAAATATTATCTACCATGATCAAGTCAGCTTCACCCCTGGGATGCAAGGCTGGCTCAACATACACAAATCAATAAACGCAATCCATCACATAAACAGAACCAACAACAAAATCCACATGATTATCTCAGTAGATGCAGAAAAGGCCTTTGACAAAATTCAACATCCCTTCATGCTAAAAACTCTCAATAAACTAGGTATTGATGGAATGTATCTCAAAATAATAAGAGCTATTTATGACAAACCCACAGCCAATATAATATTGAGTGTGCAAAAACTGGAAGCATTCTCACTGAAAATCGGCACAAGACAAGGATGCCCTCTCTCACCACTCCTATTCAACATAGTGTTGGAAGTTCTGGACAGGGCAATCAAGCAAGATAAAGAAATAAAGAATATTCAATTAGGAAAAGTCAAATGGTCCCTGTTTGCAGATGACATGATTCTATATTTAGAAAACCCCACCCTCTCCAAATCTCCTTAAGCTGATAAACTTAAGGCCAAAATCTCCTTAAGCTGATAAGCATTCTCCTTGAAAACTGGCACAAGACAGGGATGCCCTCTCTCATCACTCCTATTCAACATACTGTTGGAAGTTCTGGCCAGGGCAATCAGGCAGGAGAAAGAAATAAAGGGTATTCAATTAGGAAAAGAGGAAGTCAAATTGTCCCTGTTTGCGGATGACATGCTTGTATATTTAGAAAGCCCCATCATCTCAGCCCAAAATCTCCTTAAGCTGATAAGCAACATCAGCAAAGCATCAGGATGCAAAATCAATGTGCAAAAATCACACGCATTCCTATACACCAATAACAGACAAACAGAGAACCAAATCATGAGTGAACTCCCATTCACAATTGCTTCAAAGAGAATAAAATACCTAGGAATCCAACTTACAAGGGATGTAAAGGACCTTTTCAAGGAGAATTACAAATCACTGCTCAGTGAAATACAAAAGGACACAAACAAATGGAAGAACATTCCATGCTCATGCATAGGAAGAATCAATATCGTGAAAATGGCCATACCGCCCAAGGTAATTTATAGATTCAATGGCATCCCCATCAAGCCACCAATGACTTTCTTCCCAGAATTGGGAAAAACTACTTTAAAGTTCATATGGAACCAAAAAAGAGCCTGCATTGCCAAGATAATCGTAAGCAAAAAGAATAAAGCTGGAGGCATAATGCTGCCTGACTTCAAACTATACTACAAGACTCTTGTAACCAAAACAGCATGGTATTGCTACCAAAAAAGAGATATAAACTAATGGATCAGAACAGAGTCCTCAGAAATAATATCACACATCTGCAAGCATCTGATCTTCGACAAACCTGACAAAAACAAGAAATGGGGAAAGGATTCCCTATTTAATAAATGTTGCTGGGAAAACTGGCTAGCCATATGTAGAAAGCTGAAACTGGATCCCTTCCTTACACTTTATACAAAAATTAATTCAAGATGAAGTGAAGACTTAAATGTTAGACCTAATATCATAAAAATCCTAGGAGAAAACTTATGCAATACTGTTCAGGACAAAGGTATGGGCAAAGCCTTTATGACTAAAACACCAAAAGTGATGGCAACAAAAGCCAAAATAGACAGATGGGATCTAATTAAATTAAGCAGCTTCTGCATGGCAAAAGAAACTACCATCAGAGTGAACAGGCAACCTACAGAATGGGAGAAAAATTTTTCAATCTACCCATCCAACAAAGGGCTAACATCCAGAATCTACAAATAACTTAAGCAAATTTACAAGAAAACAACAAACAACCCCATCAAAAAGTGGGTAAAGGATATGAACAGACACTTCTTAAAAGAAGACATTTATGCAGCCAACATGAAAAAATGCTCATCATCACTGGTCATCAGAGAAATACAAATCCAAACCATAATGAAATACCATCTCACGCCAGTTAGAATGGCAATCATTAAAAAGTCAGGAAACAAGAGATGCTGGAGAGGATGTGGAGAAATAGGAACGTTTTTACACTGTTAGTGGAAGTGTAAATTAGTTCAACCACTGTGGAAGATAGTGTGGCAATTCCTCAAGGATCTATAACTAGAAATACCATTTTACCCTGCAATCCCATTATTGGGTATATACCCAAAGGATTATAAATCATGCTACTATAAAGACACATGCACACCTACGTTTATTGCAGCACTATTCCCAATAGCAAAGCCTTGGAACTAACCCAAATATCCATCAGTGATAGACTGGATTAAGAAAATTTGGCACATATACACCATGGAATACTATGCAGTCATTAAAAACAATGAGATCATGCCCTTTGTAGGGACATGGATGAAGCTGGAAACCATCATTCTCAGCAAAGTATCACAAAGACAGAAAACAAAACACTGCATGTTCTTACTCATAAGTGGAATTGAACGATGAGCACACATGGACACAGGGCAGGGAGCATCACCCATTGGGATCTGTCGGGGGGGTGGAGAGCTGGGGGAAGGATAGCATTAGGAGAAATACCTGATGTAAATGATGGGTGCAGCAAACCAACATGGCACGTGTATAACTATGTTACAAAACTGCACGTTGTGCACAATGTACCCTAGAACTTAAAATATAATAATAAAAAACTATAAGAAGAAATAAAGAAGGTCACTATATAATGATAAAGGGGTCAATTCATCAACAGAATGTAGCAATTTTAAATATATATGCACCAACACTGGAGCACCCAGATGTAAAAGGTAATATTAGTAAAGCTAAAGATAGACATAGGCCCTAATACAATAACAATTGGAGACTTCAACACACCACTTTCCTTTTATCATTAGACAGATCATCCAGACAGAAAATCAACAAACATCAAACTTAATCTGCACTATAGGTCAAATGAATATTTACATAGAATTTTATTCAATGGCTGCAGAATACACATGTTTTTTCTCAGCACATAAATTATTCTCAAGAATAGTCCATATGTTAGGTGACAAAAAAAGCTTTGAAACTTTCAAAAATTGTGAAATATATCAAGCATCTTCTCTGACCATAATAAGATAAAACTAGACGTTAATAACAAGAGGCATTTTAGAAAGTATACATATACATAGAAATTAAACAATATGCTCCTGAATGGCCAGTGGGATAACAAAGAAATTTTTTTAAATATAAAATGTATTGAAACAATTGATAATTGAAACATAACATACCAAAATTCATAGGATACAGCAAAAATAGTACTAAGAGGGAAGTTATAGCTGTAAGTGCCTACATCAAAAAAAGAAAACCTTGAAATATACATTGTAATGATGCATCTTAAATAACTAGAAAAGCAAGAGCAAACCAAACAAAATTAGCAGAAGAATATAAATAGTAATAAATAGAGCAGAAATAAACAAAATTAAAATTAATAGTTAATAAAACAAATGGTTTTTGGAAATTAAAAGAAAATTGACAAACCTTTAGCTAGACTAAGAAAAAAAAGAGAGAAGTTGCAAATAAATAAAATGAAAAACGAAAAAGGAGACATTAATATTGATTTTTTGGAAATTCAAATGTTAATTAGTGGCTGTTATTAGCAACTATATGCCAATAAATTGGAAAACCTAGGGAAAAAAAGATAAATTCCTAGACACGTATAACTTACCAAGATCGAACCAGGAAAAAATACAAAACCTGAACAAACCAATAACAATTAACAAAATTGAAGCTGTAATAAAAAGTTTCTCAGTAAAGAAAACCCTGAGACCTGATAGCTTCACTACTGAATTCCACCAAACATTTAATGAACTAATACTAATTTTACTCAATTCTACTCAAACTAATACCAATTATCCTCTATTCTGAAAGATAGAGATGCAGGAAATACTTCTAAATTTATTCCATGAACTCAGTATTTCCCTGATACCAAAACTATACAAAGAAATCTCAACAACAAAACAAAACAAAACAAAACAAAACACTACAGGCCAATATCTATGGATATTGATACAAAACTTCTCAACAAAATACTAATAAACTGATTTATGCAACATTTTGCCAAGTGAGATTAGGATGCAAGTATAGTTCAACATACATAAATCAATTAATGTGATAATTATATCAACAGAATAAAGGATAAAAATCATGTAATTATTTCAATTGATGTTGAAAAAGCATTTGACAAAATTCAACTTCCCTTTATCATAAAAAAACTCAAAACTTTGGGTATATAAGGAACATAACATAATAAAAGCCATACATGACAGACCCACAGATAGTATCATACTGAATGGGGAAAATCTGTGAGCTTTTCCTTTAAGATCTGGAACACAACAAGGATATGTACTGTCACCACTGTTATTCAATGTAGTACTGGAATTCCTAGCTAGAGCAATCAGAAAAGAGAAATGTATAAAAGGCATCCACATTGGAAAGGAAGAACTCAAATTATTTTTGTTTGTACATGATATGATCTTATATTTGAAAAAAACTAAAGACTCTTCAAGAAAACTATTAGATCTGATAAATTAATTTAGTAACGTTGCAGGATATAAGATCAACATATAAAAATCTGTAGCATTTCTATATGACAACAGTGAATGATCTGAAAAATTTTTTAAAAAGTAATTACATTTACAATAGCCACACATAAAATTAAATATCGAGGAATTAAGCAAAGAAGTGAAAGATCTCTGTAATAAAAACTATAAGACACTGATGAAAGAAATTGAGAGACCAACAAAAACTAAAAACAAACCATGTTCATGGATTGGAAGAATCAATCATTTTTAAATGTCCATACGACTTAAATCAATCTACAGATTCAATGCAATTTCTATTAAAATACCAATGACATTACTCACAGAAATAGAAAAAAAATCCTAAAACTTATATGGAACCACAAAAGACTCAGAATAGCCAAAGCTATCCTAAGCAAAAAGAAAGAAAATGGGGAAAACAATCACATTACCTGACTTCAAATTATACTACAGAGTTATAGTAATCAAAACAGTATGATCCTGGCATAAAAACAGATTCAAAGGCCAATGGAACAGAATAAAGAACCCAGAAGCAAATTCACACACCTACAATGAATTCATTTTCAACAAAGGCACCAAGAACATACACTGCGAGAAAGACAGTCTCTTCAATAAATGGTGTTGGGAAAACTGGATATTCATATGCAGAAGAATGAAGCTAGACCCCTATCTCTCACCATATACAAAAATGAAATCAAAATGGTTTAAAGACTTTAGGACCTCAAACTATGAAATTACTACAAGATAACATTGGAGAAAATTTTCACAACATTTGTCAGGGTAAAAATTTCTTAAGCAATACCCCAAAAGCACAAGTAAACAAAACAAAAAATGTATAAATTGGATCACCATCAAGTTATAAAACTTCTACACAGCAAGGAATACAGTCAACAAAGTGAATAGACACTTGACATAATGAGAGAAAATATTTGTAAACTACCCATCTGGCAAGGTATTAATAATCAGAATATATAAAGAGCTTAAACAGCTCTATTGGAAAAAATATAATAATCCTATCAAAAAATGGGCTAAAGATTTGAATAGACATTTTTCAAAAGAAGGCATGCAAATGGTAAATAGACATATGAAAGCATGCTCAATATCATTAATCATCAGAGTAATGCAAATCAAACTACAATGAGATACCATTTTAGCTGGTGTTACACCTGTTAAAATGGCTTATATTCAAAACACAGGCAATAACAAATGCTGGTGAGAATGTGAAAAAAAGAGAACCTCTGTACCCTACTGGTAGAAATACCAATTAATACAATCACTCTGGAGAACAGTTTGGAGGCTCTTCAAAACACTAAATACTGAGTTACCATATGATCTGGCAATTCCACTGCCTGGTATATACCCAAAAGAAAGGAAGTTAGTATATTGAAGAGACATCTGCACTCCTATGTTTGTTGTAGCACTGTTTACAATAGGTAATATTTTGAAGCAACATAAGTGTTCATCAACAGATTAATGGATAAAGAAAATATGGTATGTGTACACAATGGAGCACTATTTAGCCATAAAAAGAATGGAATCAATTTATTTGCAACAGCATGGATGGAACTGGAGATCATTTTGTTAAGTGAAATAATACAGGCCCAGAAAGACACACCACATGTTCTCACTTATCTGTGGGACCTAAGACTCAAAACCACTGAACTCATGGACATAGATAATAGAAAGATGGTGACCAGAGGCTCAGAAATATAGTGGGAAGCCAAAGTGGGGAAGGCCAGGATAGTTAATGGGTACAAAAGAAAGGTTTAAAAAAAAAATAAGACCTACTATTTGATAGCACAACCAGGTGACTGTAGTCAATAATAGTTGTACATTTTAAAATAAAGAGTGTAATTGAATTGTTTGTAACTCAATGGATAAATACTTGAGAGGATGGATACCCCATTTTCTGTGATGTGCTTATTTCACATTGCATGCCTATACCAAAATATCTCATATACCCCATAAATTTATACACCTACTATGTACTCACAACAATTAAAAATAAATGAATAAAACGAAAATATGGTACATATACACTATGGAATGCTATACAGCCAAAAAAAATGAGATCATGTCTGACATGGTTTGGCTGTGTTCTCACCCAAATTTGATCTTGAATTCTAGTTCCCGTAATCCCCATGTATCCTGGGAGAGACTTGATGGGAGATAATTGAATCATGGGAGTGGTAGCCCCCCTACTACTGTTCTTGTGATAGTGAGTTCACATGAGATCTGATTGTTTTATAAGGGACTTTTGCTCCTTTGCTCAGCACTCATTTTCCTTCCTGCTACCATGTGAAGAAGGATGTGTTCACTTTCTCTGCCCCAGTGATTGTAAGTTTCCTGAGGCCTTCCCTGCCATGCTGAACTGTGACTTAATTAAACTTCTTTCCTTCACAAATTATCCAGTCTTGGGTATGTCTTTATGAGCAGTGTGAGAACAGATTAATACAATGTCTTTTGCAGCAACATGGATGGAGCTAGAGGTTATTGTCCTAAGGGAACTATAATGCAGGGACATAAAACCAAATACTGCATGTTCTCATTTATAAGTGGTAGCTAAACTTTGAATACACATGGATACATGTGCAAGGTGGGAGGATGGAAAGCCTTGAAAAACTATCAGGTACTATATTTATTATCTGAGTGATGAAATAATGTGTATACCACCTGTTACACTCAATTTACCTATATAAAAAACCTACACATGTACCCCTTAATCTAAAAGTTAAAAAAAGAGAGAGAGAGAAAGTGGTGATGGTTGTACAATTTCATACATATACTAAAGACCATCAATCTTATAGTTTAAGAGGGTAAATTTGATGATATGTAAATTATATTTCTATAGAAAAATTATATGAACATTCAAATCAGTCCTGAAAAGCCACATACTGTAGAATTCCATTTATACAAAATTTCCAGAATAAACAAATCTATAAGCGCAAAAAGTTAATTAGTGATTGCCAAGTTCTGGGCTTGTGGGGAAGGTCTCAGGAAGACATAGTGAGAATTTGATACAGTGTTTCATTTTGGGTTGATGAACACATTCTCAAATTGATTGTGGTGGTCACAGAACTCTGTGAGTATACAGAAAATTAACGAATGTTACACATTAAAAAGGTGAACTTTATGGTATGTGAATTATATATCAATAAAATGTTATTTGAAAAAACATTTCTCTTAGTTTATCCAATTTGCTGTATAATTATTTATAGTGGTATGTTACAACCCTTTGTATTTCTGTGGTATCAATTGCAATGTGTTCTCTTTCATTTATAATTTTATTTACAACCTACCAGGCTTGCATCATGAAGAAATAGGCAATCAGTACAGAACAATAATGACTAAAGAAATTGAATCTGTTCAAATACCTCCCCCCCCAAAAAAACCCAGGACCAAGTGGCTTTATTGGTGAATTCTACCAAATATTTAAAGAAGAATTAATGCCCATGCTTCTCAAACTCTTCCAAAAACCTGAAGAGGAGGGAACGCTTCCAAACGTTTTTTACTAGGCCAGTATTACCCTGAAACCAAAGCCAGACAAGGGCATTATGAAGCAACCCTACTTCTGGGTACATATCCAAAGGAATAGAAATTAGGATGTTGAAGAGATGTCTACACTCCCATGTTTATTGCAGGATCAACCAAAGTGTCCATCAACAGATGAATGGATTTTTAAAATATGGTATATATACACAATGGAATACTATCCAACTTTAATAAAGAATGAAATCCTGCTATCTGTAACAGCATGAATGAACCTGGAGGATATTATGTTGGGTGAAATAAATCAGACACAGGAAGACAAATATTGTATAATCTCACTTACATGTAGAATCTAAAAAAGTTGAATTCATAGAAGCAGACCATAGAGTGGTGGTTGACAGGAGCTGGATATGGTGGGGGTGTGGTGAAATGGGGAGATGTTAGTCAAAGTATATAATGTTTCAGTTAGATGGAAAAAATACGTTCTGGAGATCTATTGCACAGCAAGCTTTCTATAGTTAAAAATAACATGGTATACTTCAAAATTTCTGAGATAATAGATCTTAAATGTTCTCACCAAAAAAAGAAGTATGTGAGTTCATGAATATATTAATTACCTTGATTTACTCATTTCACTATATATACAAACACATATACATCACATAATATCACATTGTACACCATAAATATACATATTTTGTCAATTATACCTTAATAAAGCTGGAAAAAATATAAAAATAAAATAAAGTAAAAGCACATATATACACACACAAATAAAGGCAGAATGGATCACTCTGCCAGGCTGGACATAGTCCATTTTGATGTGCCAAAATACCTTAATTGTCCAGGAGTGAGCTGGAGGCTTTCTGCCAAAACCTGGATGCCACCCTCAGTGGTAGAGAATCCTAAAGGAAGGCTCAGGAAAATGGAAACCCAAGGGGCCCAAAAGAACAACTAGGAGCTTCCCCCATTCAGAATGACCTAAATCCACCCACATTACACACCTACAGGGATGCTCAAGTCCTGGGAAGATAAGGACATAGTATATTACTTGTTAAGAGTTGAGCCTACTTTAATGAGTCCTGGATTTTAAGCTGAATAGACTCCAGCTTCCAGCTGACCTGGGGATCTGGATAGCCACATACACTTTTCTGCATATTTGTAATACTTATAATAGCTTTCATTAAAATCTGTGTGCTTCTTGCCCCAGAAGTTAACCCTCAAGCTGCCCTGCTTCTTTATTCTGTCTCTCATTCTCTCTCTCTCCCCACCCCCCTCATTCTGTCTTTTCTAGCAATAAAAACCCATGTTAAAAAAAATCCCACATGATTAAAACATCAACAAATATAAAAAGGCATCAACAAATATAAAAAGGCAAAAAGTCTGATTCTCACCCCTGCTTTATCTGCTTCTTTTCTTCCCCATACCCCATTTGCACAATTAGCCACTTTTATTAATTTTCTTCTGTGGCCTTTCAGAGAGCTTTTATTTATGGAAATATAACCAAATATAACCAATACAAATATATGTTGTTATTTTCTCTATTTCTTAAACAAATGTAGCATATTGTTTGTCCTCTGTTTTCCCTTAATAATATATCTTGGTGATCTTTCATATAATTACAGAGAATGTCTTCATATTTTTTCTGTAGTTTCATAATATTTATTTGTATGATCATAATAATTATAGTATAGTATGTATATATAGCACTTAACCAAATTTTTATTGATGAACTAAGGTTGTTTTCAGTCTCTTGCTATTAGAAGCAAATTTTACATTCGTTACAATGGATAACCTCATACATGTCCCGACCTGCAGGACAGTCGAACGGACCCTGAAAGGGGGAGTGGGAATGGAGGAGACAAGAAAACACGAGAAATGGAGACAAGACAAATAGCCTGATCAAGTCTTGTTTAATGGTGGCAGTGCAATGCCTTATATAGGCTGGCAGGGGAAGAGGTTGGGCCAGGGCGGTAACGGGGGGCTGGGTTCTCTCAAATTACAATTGCGCATGCGCAGTGGGTTTGTAATTTTCCCAGGCACGGGATCGCGCCTGCACCGTAGGCTGCATATCTTCCTGGGCGCGAAAATGTTTGCGTGCGCAGCGGGAAAGGTTGGCGCACGCGGGAGTCTAGGCGCGCGTGGGAAAAGTTTAGGCGCGCACAGGAAAAGCTTTAGGCGCGCGCGGGAACAATTTATAATAAAGAACCCGGAAATGTGCCATCTTGTCTCCGCTTTGCGGAGATCAAGCAACAGAGGTCAGCTAATTCCGGGCCTCACGGCTCTGGAAAGGTCCCCCTTTTTTTTATATATAATAGTGGCTAGAAGATTATCCCTCGGGAACTGCGCCTGTCTTAGGTTGGAGTAATACATCTCATCACTGGTACCCGCCATGGGATTAGGCAGTAGCTTATGACGGCCCTCCTGTCTTAGGTTAGTGAGAGATGATACTCTCTTACCCGTCATTGGCTGTCCAGTTCAGCACATAGGGAAGGTGGTCATAATGGGTGTGAGTATGAACCATCGTGATCTTCTTGTTCCAGGCGATGATAATGGACCTGTATAGGTTTCGCTTGGATAGCCTCGACTTGTTGCTTAATGAATGTCATGAGCTTATTGAAGACCAAAGGTCCTACAGAGAGTAAGAGCAATAGGCAAAGCAGGGGGCCTAGGAATGGCATAAGATAGGGAAGGAGTCCATGGAACCCAGTCCAAAATGGGTTATCGGTTATTTCTTTTTGTCATTTTTCTAGGTCTTCTTGCAGACGCCTGATTTTATCCCTGATGATCCTGGATTTGTTGGCATAGAAACAGCACTTCTGCTGTAAAGCCAAGCAGATGCATCCCTGTTCTGCAGTTAGTAAATCTAGGCCTCTTCTATTTTGGATCACTACTTCTGCCAGAGAATCTACCTGATCTTGTAAATCTTGTATAGTATTTGAGATGGCCTGCACATCTGAGATCAATTGGCGAGACAATTTGGTGTATTGAGTAACAGAGACCCCTAGGCTTGTAGCCCCAGTTGTTACGGCAGTAGTTATGCCTAATCCTACAAGTAAGGGGATAAATTGTATAGCTTTTTTGGTTCTGCCTAAAAAGTGATCTATAGCTGGGATAGGTACAGGTTCATCTCCAGGGATAATGTCTATATCTGGCAAAAGTGTGGCTAAGACACAGCGTCCTGTCCAGTTAGTAGGTAAATAGGTATAAGCCCTATTATTGCCACATATAAAAACTGAGCTGTTTGGGGCACACAACGATTGGGAAATATTGGTCATGGTGGAACAATTATTGAATTCACTGATTCCTACATCGATGTCATAAGTGTTATTGAGGAAAGGGGAGTAGATACAAGGGGAGTTATAGAATTCTAAGGGCTGTACTTGAAGGGGAGGAATTATGGTGCAGGAAGTATTGGATGTATAGTTTAAGTCATTGCTGGGTATGGCAAGAGGAACGGGATCTCCTAATTGTAAACACAGCCAACAGTCATTAGCTAAACCAGAGTTGGAATTATTGAGCAGATTAAGAATAGCAGTGAGGAGGTCAAAAGTCTGGGCATCAATTTTTTCTTTCCCTCGGATCTTGGGCAGAGCCAAGGGGTGGTAGTGAATTTCTGGATATAGGGATTTTTGCAACTCCTCAAGTTTTTTGTGCACTATTATTTCTCGGGCCCTGTCTTGTGGGCCTCCCCCGTCAGAGGTATGTACAGGGGGGTGAGTACTCCAGCAGACAGGCTGCCCTACGACACCAGTACAGCCAGCCGATTCAAGGTTGTGGGTATTTCCTAAAACTGTAGGGACATTACTGGACCCTATAGTAGGGGTTCTAGTTGTATTAAGATAGCAGTATAGTATGTTTTATTGCCAGAGGTGCATTCTTGATAAGTGGCATAGCAGGAACTATGCATAGTAGCCTTAAATGTGTCACAAGGGCAGGTTGTGGCGCCCCCTCCGCTAGATATTCTTGGGGTTGACACACACCTCCACTTGATGGAGTTACTAGGCAGGTATGCTGTGTGAGTGGAGCAGGACACAGCTGAGATGTATTTATTTGGAGGGGAGGTCACATATCACCCCAAACAGTCACAGGGCTTACCGTGCCGTTGTTGTATATATGTAAGGGCCTCATGTGGATTACCAAAACTGGCATGCACCTGGAATACTTGGCAAGTCATCACTATGGTCCAGAGGGGCCAGTAGCTGGAGTTCATCTCTGCAATAGAAGGAAAGAATACTCTCAGGGAGAGTTACTCCCTGGATTGGCTATTGTTAGGTACCTGTCTCACCAGTCGCTCTGGCAGCCATCTGGTTGCATCATGAGTTTGGGAAAAAACACAAACTGAGCCTCTTCCCCAGATTAACACTGTGTCTGGACCATGCCATGTGTTGTCTAATGGGTCTTTCCACATAACCATGGCAAATTGTTATTTTGATTCAGAATGCCAAAATCGATCGGCTGCTGATTTGTTCAGATCATCTAAATTTTAAAAATTCAAAATAAAAAGTGTGTGATTAAGTATGTTTCTATGGGTGCCCTTAGTAGGGTACCATTCTCCCTTTTTTATTTTTTCAATGGTGGTCTTTAAGGATAGGTAAACTGTTTCAACTATTCCTTGTCCCTGAGGGTTATAGGGAATTCCAGTAATGTGTTTTATTTGTAAGACAGAAGTCTTGGAAGGCTTTGGATGTATAGCCAGGACCATTATCTGTTTTTATTTGTTTAGGTTTTCTGATTATGGAAAAACAGTGTAGTAAATGAGCTATGACATGTTTGGTAGCTTCTCCTGTCTGTAGGGTGGCAAGTATAAATCCAATAAATGTATCTATACATACATGGATATATTTTAAATTGGCAAATTCTAAATAATGAGTGACATCCATTTGCCAGATCATATTTGGAACTAGTCCTCTTGGGTTAATTCCTAAATGAAGGACTGGCAAATGTGTTATACAGGTATGACATTGTTTGACTATTTGTCTTGCTTGTTCTCTAGTTATTTTAAACATTAGTCTTAGGGTTCGAGCATTAAGATGATGTAAGGCATGAGCGGTTTGTGCTTGGGTTAAGTTTGTATTTGTAGTTATAGCTATTGTTTTAGTTGCTAAGTCAGCTAATTGATTGCCCTGAGATAGAGGTCCTGGCAGTCCTGAGTGAGCCCTGATGTGTCCAAGAAAAAAGGGTGTTGTTCTGTCATGTATTAATTGTTGGCATTGTAAAAATAACTTGGCTGTGTCTGACACATGTTTGATTTGTGCTACAGTCTCAAGTAAAGGTATTGAATGAGCTAAGTATGCACTATTGGTATAAATATTAAGAGCCTCATCAGGGAAGGCTGACAGAACCGTGATTAGGGCCTGCAATTCTACTAACTGAGCTGAGGTATGACTAGTTTTGAATTTAACAGTGGTGTCAGCAAAAGTATAAGCAGCAGCTCCTGTAGATGACCCATCAATGAAAACTAGTAAGGCATTGTCTAAAGGTGTTTTACTGATGACATGAGGAAAGACAAAAGCATGTACCTTACAAAATTGGATAAGCTTATTTGGCGGGTAATGGTTATCTAAGTTACCGGCATAAGAGGTGCAAGCAATTGGCCACGTTTCAGTGTTTTGCATTAACCAATGGATTTGCGTCTTAGAATAAGGTTGTATGATTGTAGAGGGTTCAATTCCAAAATATTTTTTGCTATTGTCTCTCCCTAGAATAATTAAATCTGCTATGGCATCATAATAGGGGAGTAATACCTTTTTGGGTGATGAAGGCAAATGGACCCACAAAATAGGGTTATTTTGCCAGAATAAACCAGTAGGTGTTAGTGTTGTGTTAAAAATTAAAAAGGTTAATGGCTGTGATCAATGGCCGCCTCTATTTTATTAAGTGATAAAAGAGCTTCTTTTGATAAAGACCTAGGGGATTTAGGGTTGGGGTCACCTCTCAGGGTGTTGAATAAGAATAAGGGTTTTAAGTCTCCCGTGGTGAGTTTTAAGTATGGCCGGAGCCAATTTATGTCTCCAAGGAGCTTTTGGAAATCATTGAGGGTTTGTAACTTATCTTTACAGATAACTGCCTTTTGATTAGTAATTTTAGGTCCATTTATTTGAAAACCTAAATATGTGTAAGGGTCTTGTAGTTGTATTTTTTCTGGGGCAATTTGTAGTCCAACCATAGTCAACTCTTTTTTTTTTTTTTTTTTTTTTTTTTTGAGACAGAGTCTCGCTCTGTCACCCAGGCTGGAGTGCAGTGGCCGGATCTCAGCTCACTGCAAGCTCTGCCTCCCGGGTTTACGCCATTCTCCTGCCTCCGCCTCCAGAGTAGCTGGGACTACAGGCGCCCGCCACCTCGCCCGGCTAGTTTTTTGTATTTTTTAGTAGAGACGGGGTTTCACCATGTTAGCCAGGATAGTCTCGATCTCCTGACCTCGTGATCCGATCCGCCCGTCTCGGCCTCCCACAGTGCTGGGATTACAGGCTTGAGCCACCGCGCCCGGCCCATAGTCAACTCTTGTTTGAGTTGAGCAAAACATTGTAAAACTTGTTCTCCTACTTGTCCTGCTATAAGAATGTCATCCATATAGTGTATAATATACATTTGTTTCCATGTCTCTCTAACTGAGTGTATGGCTGTAGCCACATATTCTTGACACAAGGTGGGACTGTTGGCCATACCTTGAGGTAACACTTTCCATTGGTATCGCTTCATTGGTTCTTTAAAATTTATAGATGGTAAGATAAAGGCGAATCATTTTTGGTCAGTGGGATGAAGGGGAATTGTAAAAAAGCAATCCTTAAGGTCTATGATAATTTTAAAATATCTTTTGAGGGATTGCAACTGGAGAAGGTAGCCCTGGCTGTAAGGTGCCCATAAGGACCATAGTAGCATTTACTGCTCTCAAATCTTGTAAGAGTCTCCACTTTCCGGATTTCTTTTTTATGACAAATATGGGGGTGTTCCAAGGAGAGTTGCTTTCTGTAATGTGTCCTGCCTCTAATTGTTCCTGCACTAACTGTTGGGCAGCGGCAAGCTTCTCATTGGTTAATGGCCATTGATCAACCCAAATGGACTCATCTGACTTCCAAGTGATTGGATCAGCAAATTTTTGGGGTGCAGGCATGTCAACGGCCATGGTTAAAAATGTCCAAACCCCTTTTTATCTAATTGTCCTAAGGCTGGGATTGGTTGTAGAATGCCATGTTCCTTTTTTCCTAACCCTTTTCCAGGGTGGTAGCCCTGAGCTAACATTTGTGCAGTGACTATGTCACTTGGGCTACACATCATGACCTTCATTTGGTAGAGAAGATCTCTACCCCAAAGGTTAACAGGCAAATTAGGGATAACAAATGGCTTGATGAGACCGGAATAATTTTCTTTATCTTTCCAGGTGAGGTATTTGGAACTTTGTCTAGGGTTATTACTTTGTCCGATTCCCCGTAAATTTGTTAAGGTCTCTGAAGTGGGCCAACTGACGGGCCAATCTTGCTGTCTAATAATTGTTACATCAGACCTTGTGTCTATTAGTCCTGTAAATAATTTTCCATCTAGCCATAAGGTGAGAGAGGGTTTTTGATTAGTAATGGGCTGTACCCAGTAGATGTCTGAGGATCCGAATCCTCCCTTTCCCCTTAGGGGCGATTGGACTTTATTAGCTGTTTTTAGCAATGGTAACAGGAGTAACTGTGCTATTCTATCCCCTTGAGGAATGATAATGATGTTGTCAATAGCCTTGGCCATGATTTTGATTTCTCCTATATAATCACTATCAACTATTCCCGGAAAGACCTGTAGGCCTTTCATGGTGATGCTGCTTCCCCCTAGGATTAATCCAAACATGTTTGAGGGTAGGGGCCCATATACCCCAGTACTCAAGACCTGGGGTCCCATTTCAGGGGTTAATACTGTGTGGGAAGTGGAACAGAGGTCCAATCCTGCGCTTCCTGGGGTTGCTCTGCTAAGTTGTGAAATGGATGGTTGTTCGTTGGTATAAAACTGACCGCCCCATAAGCTTATTTCAGGGCCTGTGGCCAGCCCCTTAATCCGTTTCCCTGCTGAGGTAACAGGGGGTTTCCTTGATTGTCAGTTTTAGATTTACATTCATTGGCCCAATGTTTCCCTCTTTTACATTTAGGGCAAAGACTTGGAGCTTTCGCCTCTAAGGTCTTAGCTAGCTCTCCCTTACAATCTCTAGTGAAGTGTCCTATCTTTCCGCATTTAAAGCACCCCTTGCTATTTTTATTTTTACTAGCGAGGAAGTCTTTTACGGTTTGTCCACTAAAGGCAGCAGCCATTGCTAAACCCTGTTGATATGAGGGTCCTATATCTGAACAGAGGCAAATGTAGCCTGTTAAGTCTGTTTTTTTTTCTATAAGGTCTGAATGCTGCTTGACAAGCTGGGTTAGCGTTTTCGTAAGCTAGCTGTTTTACATAATCCACCCCTGCCTCGGCATTTCCAAATATTCTGCTGGCCGTGGTTAAAAGTCTATGTACAAAGTCTGCAAAAGGCTCATCAGGTCCTTGTTTGACCCCCATGAGCGAAGCTCCTGGATCCCCTTTAACAGGAAGTTTTCTCCAGGCTTTGGTGGCTGCTGCTTGGATTTGGGAAAATAGCCCGGGATCATATTGCATTTGGACATCGGTTTCTGTGTAATTACCCGAGCCAGTTAACATATCAAAATCCCAACCATTTCTGGCTTGTTGGTTTCTTTTGGCCATATCTCGACAATTTTCATAAAATTCTGACTTCCAAATTAGATGGTCGCCTCCGGAAAGAACTCCTCTAACTAAGGTAATCCAGTCTGTGGGAGTGAGCCAATTTTCGGCCACAGATTCTACTATGGCAATGGTATATGGAGCAGTAGCTCTGTATTGAGAGACAGCGGTTTTTAGTTCTTTCATAACAGTAAATTCAAACCCATTGTGGTGCCTCCAGGCCTGGCCCTGTCCATCTGTAGTTTCAGATACTGGAAAGACTTCTCGAGGAGAGGACTCCTCCCTATCCCTGTTACCAAACGGCCTTCCTTTTGGGATATGTTGTCCGGGTCTCTGAGGGTGAGAGTGTTTCTCTATTCCTTTAGGGTATTGAACGCTCTCACTTCCTGTCCTTAATTTTTGTAATCTAGTGATTAAGGACTGATGTAGCTCTTCAAGCTTTATTTGCTCTTCAAGTTGTGCAATCTTTTCTCTAAGTTCTTCTTTTGGGTCTATTACTGCCATAACTGCGGGGGCGGAAGCCATGTTATAGGGAGCAGAAGCCTTGTTATAGGGAGGGGGGTTTGTAAGAGACTGTGGCCAGTCAGAATTATGATATTTTGCTGCCCCTTCCTCCAAATTGTCCCAGTCTACTTCTGAAGGGTTAAGGTTATTTTTACTTTTGTTTTCATTAGTTATAGGTAAAACTGGGTGTTTTTTGGTCTTTTCCTTATTTGATGTTTCTATATTTGTTATTGAGGAGACCCCAGCCTCTTCCTCGTCGCTTTGTAGCGATATAAGTTCTATTTCTTTATTAGGTATGGGCTTTTCGAGGTCGGTTTGGGAGCTGCCTCTTAATATTTCCTCAGTCTGAGTAACCACCGCCATTACCTCAGGATCTTTTTCTTTTTCCTTTTTATCTATTATATCTTTGATCAGATTCCAATAAGAAAAGGCTGTTACCGGAACCTTCTCTGGTCCAAAAGTACTATAATAATCTTGAAAACAGTCTCCCACCCTACACCATCTCTTTATGTCAATGGTCCCCTCTTGTGGAAACCAAGGGCAGGTATCCTTTACAAAATCAAAAAATCTAAACAAATCATTACCTTTAACCTTTACTCCTCGTGTTTTTAAAGCCTTTTTTAACTGTCCTACATAAATCTGATGTTGGCTTAATTCTTGTCCCATAATCAGGCACTGTTACTCACCTCTGGTTCTGACGCAGCAGGCGGCTCCCACAGCGTCTGGAGGAGTTTTTCTTCCACTTTTAATTTTGGCTGACTTTAATGCCTTCTTCCTCACTTTTTCCCCCATGTCCAGGTCCCTGTCCAGGCGCCACGTGTCCCGACCTGCAGGACAGTCGAACGGACCCTGAAAGGGGGAGTGGGAATGGAGGAGACAAGAAAACACGAGAAATGGAGACAAGACAAATAGCCTGATCAAGTCTTGTTTAATCATGGCGGTGCAATGCCTTATATAGGTTGGCAGGGGAAGAGGTTGGGCCAGGGCGGTAACGGGGGGGCTGGGTTCTCTCAAATTACAATTGCACATGCACCATGGGTTTGTAATTTTCCCGGGCTTGGGATCGCGCCTGCGCTGTAGGCTGCATATCTTCCTGGGCGCGAAAATGTTTACGTGCAGGTGGGAAAGGTTGGCGCACACTGGAAAAGTCTAGGTGCGCACGGGAAGTTTACGCGCACGGGAAAAGCTTTAGGCGTGCGCAGGAACAATTTATAATAAAGAACCCGGAAATGTGCCATCTTGTCTCCACTTTGCAGAGATCAAGCAACAGAGGTCGGCTAATTCCGGACCTCATGGCTCCGGACACATACATGCATCATTTCATACTTGTGCAAATGTACATGTAAAATAAATTCCCAAAAATGGCATTGCTGGATCAAATGACAATGTATATGTAAGGCCTTCTGAATCCTCCCTTCTGATTTATCAGCCGTAACTCTACCACTTATCTGCCAGACTAGAATTTTGTCTTGGTTAATCATGCCCTCATGCTTAGTTATAGCCATGCCTACCAACCATTCTTCTACCTCTCCAGTTACTCCTTTGTCTAAATCCAGATTTTGTCAAATTCTGAGGCTTGCTGGACTCCAGTTCTATTTAATTCACACTTGTAAAATTATTATCTAAGTGTTTTATGTATTAGAAGATAGAGGAAACTTTCAATCTATCACTACATAAATACAAACTTGCTCTGGTTCAGATCCTCTGCTATCTCAGACCCATCGGCCCACCTAAAACATAGTGCTGGTTGAGAATTACAGCCATCAGTGTAATATCCAAATCATGATCATTCAAGTTGAGTAGGCTTACTAGCTGTCATTGAGAAATACTAGCTAATTTTGAAGGGAATATCTGTGGTATAATAGGAAAAAAGAGTGATCTTCACAGGCAGTACAGAGTTTGGGCTGTAGCTCCACCACACTGGTAAGGTAACCTTGAAAGACTCACAACATCTATAGACCTTGAACTTTAGACCATTTGAAAAGCAGGGATCCTAATATCTACCTTCCATAGATGGTAAATATTAGGTGTGCTTGTATATGTAAAGTGCTTAGCACTGTATTTGGCACATACTTGGTGTTCAGTAAATGCAGGTGAGTCTTTCAAGGTTTGGGGATCCAGATCTAAAATTACATATTGTAACTTCCACTTGCATTAAAAATCCTCATTCTCAGATGACACTCCCTTTGCAGAAAGGAATCGTAGGTTATGACAAGGAAAAAAAAAAAAAAAAACTAGCAATTTGATTGAACTTAATGTTGTTGACAGTGACTACAGCTGCTTCCTGGGCTGAGTAGACTAATACTCTTCCTCCTGCACTTTGTCTTTCTGAAATACTGCCAGCAGACACAATACCCCTTAAAAAAGCTGCAAGTAATTGTGTTAATTGAATTAATGTTTTAATACAAATCCATACAGGTTTTTACAAGGGAATACACATGCACCTAAGTGAACTTAGATCATTTGGTTTTACAGAATTATTGATCTTCATTAGGGCAGGAAAGCATGAATTTTGGTTCTGACATTTGGGGAAGAAATCATCAGGACATTAACATAGTTGGCTGACTCACAACTTAAGGATAGGAATCCTTTGCAATTTTTTATTTTTATTTTTAATTTTAGAGATAGGGTGTCACTCCATCACCCAGGCTGGAGTGCAGTGGCATGATCATGGCTCACTGCAGCTTTGAACTCCCAGGCTCAAGCTATCCTCCCACCTCAGCCTCCAGAGTAGCTGGAACAACAGGTGAATGACACTATACTCATCTACTTTTTAAATGTTTTTGCAGAGAGGGGGTCTCACTATGTTGCCCAGGTTGGTCTCAAACTCCTGGTCTCAAACAATCTTCCCACCTCAGCCTCCCAAAGTGTTGGGATTACAGGCATGAGCCACCATGCTTGGCCAAGGATGGGGATCTTGAATTGGTCACAGACCTCAGCAATGCCTTAGCTTCTACTCATGAAATAATATTGCCTGCTGATACATGTGCCACCTCTGCTGTAGGTCTACATTAAGTAGTTGATTCTGTACTGGTCTGACACCTCCAAGAGTATTTGTTCAGTTTTAGGCCTTGCAATTCAATGAGGTAGAAAATGTGGGGCATGTCCAGAGGGTAGTGAGCAGGTTGGGGAGAGGGCTCTAAGCCAAGCTCCATGAAGACTAATTGAAGAAACCAAGAGTATCTGGTCTGGAGTAGAAAAGACTCAGGGGAACAAGGTCTCTGTCTTTGAACCATTGATGTGTTCTCACCTGACAGAGGGTGCAGTCTGTGTAACTCAAGGGCCAGAGCTATAGGACCCATAGTTAGAAACATAGGGATATTGAGTTCTCAACAAAAGGAAGAATTTGCAGGGCTGACCATGGATGGAATGAGGGACCTTGTTGATGAGTTAGGGGAAATCTGATCACTGCAATCTGTAAGAAGGGGTAGAACAGCCAGTTAGATGAAATGCCAAAGATGAATTCAAGCTTTAGGTTGGGAGCAGTTAGCCACAAGTACTGTTTCCCAGCCACTGGTCCTTAACTCACTAAGGCAGATTTTTATTTATTCAAGCTTGTTCCCTCTCTCACCCTTTTCAAGGTGAAAACCGTTCAATCTCAAATATTTTGCTCCTCAATTTCTGTTCCTCATTCCTAGGATTCATAGTAGACCACTTACTGGTCTGAAGTCTAGTTTAGGCTTGGAAACCTTGAGCCACAGACTTTTAAGGTCCCTGTCAACACAAAGCCAAGCAAATTGGAGGACCATAGATATGTTGTCTGACCCTTTCATTTTACAGTTAGATTAAATGGAAGCTTAGAGAGAAAAGCATCACCTTCCAATTAGGCTTGGGTATCCTCTAAGATTCATACCTTTTAATACAGTTTATTTATTGGCCCTTCCTGATTTCTCATAGAAAAGTGCTTCTCAACCTTTAACGTACATATAAATCACCTAGGAATTCTGTTAAAATTCAGTTTCTGGTTCAGTAGATCTGAAGCAGTGTCTAAGATTTTATAGCCTTAACATCAATGCTGCTGGTTTTCTTTGCCCACATTTTAAATAGCAAGGCTCATAATGTTTTGCAGCCATGGATGCACATTAGAAACATCTCGGAAGCTTTTTAAAAAATTGATACTGTGCCCCAGCCCCTGAAACCCTGATTGACTTGATCTTCTTTGGAGTGTGAGTGTTAGCATTTTTGCTTTTTTAAGCTCCCCAGATGTTTCCTGTGTGCAGTTATGGTTGAAAATAATTGCTCTTGCTTCTTACTCTAGAGCAGCACTGTCCAATTGAACTTTTTCTGATGATGAAAAAGTTGGTTAATTTGCATTATTCAATATAGTTACCACTCATGTGGCTGTTAAGCACTAGAAATATGACTATCAGCCAGGCACAGTGGCTCACACCTGTAATCCCAGCACTTTGAGAGACCGAGGTGGGAGGATTGTTTAAGCCAAGGAGTTCATGACCAGCCTGAGTAACATAGTGAGGACACCATCTCTACAAAAATAAAAATAAAATTTAGCCAGGCATGGTAATGTACACCTGTAGTTCCTGCTACTCAGGAGGCTGAGAGGAGGATGACTTGAGCCCAAAATGTTAAGGCTGAAGTGATTGGTGGTTGCTCTACTGCACTCCAGCCTTGGTGACAGAGTAAGACCCTGTCTCAAAACAACAACAACAACAACAACAAAAACCAGAAATGTGGCTAGTGAGATAGAGAAACAAAATTTCTAATTTTAATTTATTTAAATTTGAATTGCCACATGTAGCTAACAGCTATTGTATTAGACAGTACATTTCTAGACTTTAAAAATTAGCCATCCTGTAACTCAAGTATCTTGTCCTTACATTGTTTCCATACACTGTCCCCACTCATTTCTGCCTTTCATAAAGCATATGTTAGCATCTTATATCTCAAAGCTATTGTGAGTAGCCTGGTTAGCAGCTGGCCAAAAATACTTTGGACCACACACAAAAAAAAATAGGTATATAATTTAGGATTCTTCCGGTTGCATGTAAAAGGAAATCCTGTCCAAACCAATTTAAGAAATAAAATGATTTCACATAACTGAGAAGTCCAGAGATAGTGTTAGATTCAGGTGAGGCTTTATCTGGCAGCTCAACATTGTCTAAAAGGACTTTATTTCTTTCCTTCTCTACACCCAACTTGCCATGATGTTGGCTTCAAACTAAGGTTGAATCCCAAGATGGCTGACAATATCTACAAAGGCTACCTGATTCAATTTTTACAAAATTTTCTACAAAAAAAAAAAAAAGAAAAGAAAAGAAAGCATCATCATTCCAGTGTTCCCTTTATATTCCTGAGATTCATTCTGATTTGACCAGCTTGAATCACATAACCACCCATTAATCTCTGTGTATGGGGAATACAATTTATTGATTGCTCAATCCCCAGAGTTATGGATAGGCTAATCTCCTTGAATCCACATCACATAGATCCCCAAAAGAAATCAGAAAGGGGAGATGACCAAGATGGTCAATTAAAGGCAGGTGAACAACTGAAAGAGGTAAGTAAACTGTCGATCAAAACTGTCAATCAAAACATCCAGGTACTCCCATTAGGAACAATCAAGGAAACAACCCACACAGAAGAGAGAAAAGCAAGGCAGGATGATAGCCCATTTGGGAGTGACACAGAGCCAAGAGAACCTCCCCTGCCCAAGGAAATCATGAATGTATGTGGGAACCTGGAAATCCATGCCTCTCCCATGCATTTTTGTAACCCTCGGGTCAGGAGATCATCTCATGAACCCAGGGCCTTCAGTCTGACACACAGAGCTATGTGGAGGCTTGGCAGAGCAGCTCCTCAGGCACGCATAGAAACCCAGGAGCCTTAAATACTCAGGCTTTCTGGCTAAAGCAGCTGCAACTCCATTAAAGCAGGAGGTTAGACTCTCATACATACTCCTAGGAAAGAGACTAAATCCACAGGGTCTGAGCAGCAAGAACCTTCAGGCCTCACTTCCATGGTGCCTCTCAGGATAAGATCCTCTGGCTTGGAATTCCAGCTGCACACCAGTAGTAGCATTATACAGCTCTGAGATGAGCCTCCCAAGGGGAGGTTTGGTCTGCTATTTTTCCTGTTTGGGCAACTTAGCTGTCCCAGCCTTTGAGTTTTGGAGAATCCAAGCCAATCGAAGACAGAAAAAATCCTAGCACAGCTGCTTTACAAAAACGTGGCCAGAATGATTTTTAAAGTGGATTCCTGATCCCGTTTCTTCTCACTGGGTGGGACCTCCCAACTAGGGTCTCCAGCCACACCTGACAGTGTTCTCTGGCCGACAGAGTTTTGAAACCTCCCTGAGATGAAGCTCTCAGAGAGAGGGTTAAGCTACCATCTTTGCTGTTTGGGTGACTTAGCCATTCCAGCTTTCAGGCTTTGGAGAGTCCAAGTCAAACAAGGCTGGAGGTGGTCCCCAAGAACAGCACAGCTGCTCTGTGAAAACTTGGTCAGGCTGCTTCTTAAAGCAGGTCCCCAATTCTTTTCATCTTTACTGGGCAAGACCCAACTGGGGTCTCCAGCCACCCCTGTCACTGTTCTCTGGCCAACAGTTTTGAAACCTCCCAGGATCAGAGCTCCCAGAGGGAGTGCAAGGCTGTCATCTTTGCTGTTTGGACAATTTAGCCATTCCAACCTTCAGGTTTTGGAGAGTTCACACTGACTGGGGGCGGGAGTACTCCAGCACAGCACAGCTGTCCTACAAAAACATGGCCAGACTGCTTTTATAAGTGGGTCTCCAATCCCATTCCTCATCACTGGTGGAGCCTCCCAACCAGAATCTCCAGCTACCCCAACCAGTGTCCTCCAGCTGACAGAGGTTTCAGACCTCTTGGACAGAGCTCCCAGAGAGAGGGGCAGGCCACTATCTTTGCTATTTGGATGACCTAGCCATTCCAGCCTTTGGGCTTTGGTGTGTCTGAGGCGACCAGGAGCTGAAGCGTACCTCCAGCACAGCACAGCTGCTCTATGAAAATGTGGCCAGGCTGCTTTTTAAAGCAGGACCCAAATCCCATTTCTCCTTACTGGGTGAGACCTTCCAACCAGGATCTCCAGCCACCTCCTACAGGGCATTTGAGCAAGCAACAGGTCCATACTTTCCTGGGATGGAGCTCCCAGAGAGAGGGACAGGCTGCAATCTTTGCTGTTTCATACTCTTCACTGGTGATACCTCCAGGTACTGGAAAATCCAAGATGATTAGGAACCTCCAGCATACCACAGCAGCATTATGGGAAAGTGGCCAGATTGTTATGTGGATGTACTTTCCCATATCTTCTCACTGGGCAGGTCCTCCAGGCCTGGGCCTCTACCCAGCCCCCACCAGAGCTATTGAACCAGTGGCAGCAGCTCTGCAGGTCTCTGGACAGAGCATCCAGGGGCAACTGAAAGCCTCTCTGCTACTGCCTCTGCAGTGGAACTGTCCTTACTTCCCTCAGACTAATGAAGGTGCCAAGAACTTAAATGCCTTATCCACATTTCTAAAAAGCTGCAGTCAACCCAAGGAGAGGAGTACAGTCCATCTCCTCTGGGTCCCATACACACCCCAGTGCTCATCACCAGACAAAGAATCCCTGGCTGGGGCCCACAGCACAAAGTCTCCATCCTGGGCTGATTGTCATGAGCAATTGATGACCTGCATCTCTCCGGGGTAGAACACTCAGGAGACAAGCAACATGGTGGCACAGCAAGACAGCAGATATGGATCCCAGAGGGTTTGGTGCTGGAGTGTCTGTAGTGGACCACAGCCAGGGACAGCCATCCCTTTAGGCTCTACTTGCTCCCATAAGAGACATTAGCCCTAGCAGGGCTCTTGGACCTGATCTCTCTAGAGTAGTCTTGCACATCAGACAAAGCTGGTTTTACCTGAGTACTCCTTCATTTGCTGGCCTCTCCCAGGGTCCCAGTCTGGCCACACCTGCTTACAGGGCAATCTTGAGTGCCCTGGGCATCCACACCATAGCTTCTGTGCTGCCAGACCATGCCTGAGCAGTGGAGAGCCCCAGCAAGGTGGCCCCTATGGCGACACACCAGTCCACATGTTTTCTCTTCATACTGCAGCTTACCTCAAGCTCGTGGCAACTCCCCACATCACTTTGCTGACACAAGTCTGCCTGGGTGGGTTTTGCTTTGCTTACTGTGCCAGCAGGTGGTACTGCAGTACACTTCTACATCCCTGCCAACCACCATTGCAGGCAGCCTTGGTCAGCACCAAGCCAGAAAGCCCTGCCCCTGCCAGTGCCCTGCCCTTGCACTAACATTGCAGAGAGAACAGGGGATCCTCCCACAAAATGACCAATCACTCCTGCTTACAGGACACAGAGAAGGTACCCAGATATGTGCTAGCCAGCACACTGTCCTAAGCCAATACCACCTCAAGTGCAACAGTGCACACAGTGTCCAACAGGGGCCCCCTGCACCCCCTGACCCAAGGTGCCTTGCCTCTGCCACTGTGGTGAACATCCACAGGGAAACAGGCATCCCTGCATTTGCTAGCACTCTGCAGCAGCTGCCACACCTCGACCTTCACAGTGCAGTAAACTTTAACCCTCAAGGAGATAGGGAACAAAGTCAGGGCCCAATAAAAGACCCCCAGGGTTAGAGCATGCAATCATGAAATTGGGAGCTGAGCATTAGCCCCCTAAAAATCTCCCAGAAATGAAGACAGTTTGTTGAATCCACCTAATTCCACAATCAAACCCTGAAGGTCGTTGAGTAAGATAAAAGAAAAAGAACCATCAAAAACTCAGCAACCTCAAATATTGAAGTTAGATAAGTCCACAAAAATGAGAAAGAATCAGCACAAGAACACTGAAAACACAAAAAGCCAGAGTGACTTCTTTCCTCCAAGTGACCACATCACCTCTCTAGCAAGGGTTTGGAATCAGGCTGATGCTGAGATGGCTGAACTGACAGAAGTAGAATTCAGAATAAGGATAGGTATGAAATTCATTGAGCTAGAGGAGTATGTTATAACCGAATGCAAGGAAGCTAAAAATCATGATTAAACACTGCAGGAGCTAATAGACAAAATAGCCAGTATAGAGAAGAATGTAACTGACCTGACAGAGCTAAAAAACACACTACAAATATTTCATAAGGCAATCATAAGTATTAATGGCAGAGTAGAACAAGCAGAGGAAAGAATCTAACTGCTTGAAGACTGCCTTTCTGAAATAAAACAGGCAGATAAGAATAGAGAAAAAATACAAATAAATAAACAAAAGCTCCACAAAATATGGAATTATGTAAAGAGATGTAATCCATGACAGATTGATGTATGTGAAAGAGATGAAAAGATTGGAACCAACTTGAAAAACATTTTAGAATATTATTCATGATAATTTATCCAACCTAACTACAGAGGCCAACGTTCAAATTCAGGAAATGCAGAGAACCCCAGTAAGATACGTCATAAGAAGATCATCCCCATGACACATAATTAGCAGATTCTCCATGGTTGAAATGAAACAAAAAATGTTAAAGGCAACTAGAGAGAAAGGTCAGATCATCTAAAAGACAAATTAGATTAACAGCAGATGTCTCAGTGGAAATTCTACAGTCCAGAAGAGATTGGTGGCAAGCATTAGACATTTTTAAAGAAAAAAATTTCAACCCAGAATTTCATAACTGGTGAAACTAAGGTTCATAAGTGAAGCGGGAAGAAAGATTATTTTCAGAAAAACAAATGCTGAGGGAATTCCTTAACACCAGACCTGCCTTGCAGGAGCTCCTGAAGTAAGCTGTCAATATGAAAATAAAAAACCATTACCAGCCACTAAAAAACACACCAAATTAAACAGATAAGTGACACTATAAAGTAACCACATAAGTTTGCAAAATAACCAGCTAACATCATGGTGACAGGAACAAATCTACACATATAAATAATAGCCTTAAATTTAAGTGAGCTAAATCCCCCAATTAAAAGACACAGAGTGGCAAACTGAATAGAGAACCAAGACCCATTGGTATGCTGTCTTCAAGAGACCCATCTCTCATGCAATGACACACATAGGCTCAAAATAAAGGGATAGTGAAAAATCTACCATGCAAATGGAAAACAGAAAAAAAAAAAGCAGAGATTATAATCCTAGTCTCTGAAAAAAAAAAGACTTTGATCCAACAAAGAACAAAAGAAAAAGACGAGCACTACATAATGGTAAAGGTTCAATTCAACAAGACCTAATTATTATAAATATACAAGCACCCATCATCAGAGCACCCAGATTTATAAAGTAAGTCCTTAGAAGCCTTCAAATAGACTTAGACTCCCACACGATAATGGTGAGAGGCTTTAACATCCCACTGACAACATGAGACAGATCATTGAGACAGAAAATTAATAAAGATATTCAGGACATGAAGTCAGCACTGGATCAAATTAAGCTGATAAATGTCTACAGAACTCTTCACCCAGAACAACAGAATATATATTCTTCTCATTGCCACATGGCAGATACTCTAAAATCAACCACATAGTTGGAAGTAAAACACCCCTTAGCAAATGCAAAGGAACTGAAATTTTAACAGTCTTTCAGACCACAGCACAATCAAATTACAACTCAAGACTTAAAAATTTGCCCAAAACCATACAATTAAACAGAAATGTAATAACCTGCTCCTGAATGACTTTTGAGTAGATAATGAAATTGACAGAAATCAAGAAGTTCTTTGAAACTAATGAGAACAAAGATAAAACATACCAGAATCTCTTAGACACAGCTAAGGCAATGTTAAGAGAGAAATTCATAACACTACATGCCCACATCAAAAAGCTAGAAGGAGCTCAAGTTAACAATCTAACATCATAACCGAAAGAACTAGGGAACTGAGAGCAAACTAACCCCAAATCTAGCAGAAGACAAGAAAAAAACAAAATCAAAGCTGAACTGAAGGAGCTTGAGACACACAAAAAAAAGATTCAAAAAATTAATGAATCCAGGAGCTGTTTTTTTTAAAGAAAAAAAGTAATAAAATAAATAGACTGCTAGCTAGAAAAATAAAAAATAGAGAAGATTTCAATGAACATAATCAGAAATGACAAGGGAGATATTACCACTGAGCCCTTAGAAATACAACCATCGGAGAATATTATGAACACCTCCATGCACACAAACTAGAAAATCTAGAAAAAAAATGATAGATTTCTGGACACATACACCCTCTCATGACTGAGTCAGAAAGAAATTAAAACCCTGAACAGAACAATAATGAGCTCTGAAATTAAGACAGTAACACGTAGCCTACAAACAAATAAACAAACAAGCCCAGGACCAGACAGACGCACAGCTGAATTCTACCAGATTTACAAAAAGGAGCTGGTGCAATTTCTACTGAAACTACTCCAAAACATTAAGGAAGATGGACTTCTCCCTAACTCATTCTCTGAGGCCAGCACCATCCTGATACCAAAACCTGACAGAGATACAGCAAAAAAAGAAGACTTCAGGCCAATATCTTTGATGAACATCAATGTAAAAACACTCAACAAATACTAGCAAACTGAATCTAGCACCACACCAGAAATTCTATCCACCATGACCAAGTAGGCTTCATCCCCAGGATGCAAGTTTGATTCAACGCACACAAATCAAGAAACATGATTCATCACATGACACAACTAAAGACAAAAACCACATGACTATCTCAATAGATGCAGAAAAGTCTTTCAGTACAATTAGACATTCATTCATTTTAAAAGAAAAAAAAAACTATCTTCATAATAATAAGAGGCACATATGACAAACCCACAGCCACCCACAGAATGAGCAAAAGCTGAAAGCATTCCCCTTGAAAATTGACACATGACAAGGATGCCCTCTCTCACTGCTTACATTCAACACAATATTGGAAGTCCTGGCTAGAGCAATCAAAAAAAAAAAAAAAAGTGGGGGGCATCCAAATTGGAAGAAAGTCAAACTATCCCTGTTTGCAGATGACAAAATCCTATATTGAAAAAACTTCATAGTCTCAGCCCAAAAGTTTCTTAAGCTGATAAACAACTACAGCAAAGTCTCAAGATACACAATCAATGTGCAAAAATTACTAGCATTCCTACACACCATCAACAATCAAGCCAAGAGCCAAATCAGGAATGAACTTCCATTTACAATTGCCACAAAAATAATCAAATGCCTAGAAATTCAGCTAACTAGAGAGGTGAAAGATCCCTACAAGGGGAAGTGAAAAATCAATACTCAAAGAAATCAAAGATGACACAAACAAATGAAAAAAAATATTCCATGCTCATAGGTAGAAAGAAATCATATTGTTAAAATGGCCATACTGCCCAAAGTAATTTACACATTCAATGCTTTATTTCTAATAAACTATCATTGAGATTCTTCACAGAACTCAAATAAAAAATCTTAAAATGTATATGGAATCGAAAAAGATCCCAAATAGCCAAGGCAATCCTAAGCAAAAAGAACGAAGCTGGAGGCATCATGCTACCTGACTTCAAACTATACTACAGGGTAGTATAACAAAAGCAGCATGGTACTGGGACAAAAACAGACCTGTAGACCAATGGAACAGAATAGGAACCAGAAATAACATTGCACAACTACAACTACCCGATCTTTGAAAAACCTGACAAAAACAGGGAATGGGGAAAGAATTTTCTATTTAATAAATGGTGCTAGGATAACTGCCTAGCAATATGCAGAAGATTGAAACTGGACCTCTTCCTTACACCGTATACAAAAAATAACTCAAGAGAGATTAAAGACTTAAGTGTAAAACCCAAAACTGAAAAAAGCCTTTAAGACAACCTAGGTAATACAATCCTGGACATAGGCACAAGCAAAGATTTCATAACAAAGACACCAAAAGCAATTGCAACAAAAGCAAAAATTGACAAATGGAATTTAATTAAACAAATTAGCTTCTAAACAACAAAAGAAACTATCAACAGAGTAAACAGGCAACCTGTAGAAAACAAACAAATATTTGCAAACTATGCATCCAACAAAGATCTAATATTCAGCATTTATAAGGATCTTAAATAAATTTACAAGAACAAAAAAAAAAAAACAAACAACTCTATTAAAAAGTGGGCAATGAACATGAGCAGACACTTTTCAAAAGAAGACATACAGAAGGCCAGCAAGCATATTTTAAAAAAGCTCAGCATCACTGATCATTAGAGAAATGCTACTCAAAACCACAATGAGATACTGTCTCACACCAGTCAGAATAGCTATTATTAAAAGCTAAAAAAATACAGATGCTGGCAAGGTTTTGAAGAAAAAGGAATGCTTATCCACTGTTGCTGTTAGTGTAAACTAGTTCAACCATTGTGGAAGACAGTGTGGTGATTCCTCAAAGACCTAAAGACAGAAATACCATTTGATCCAGCAATCTCACTACTGGGTATACACCTAAAGAAATATAAATCATTCTATTATAAAGACACATGCATATGTATGTTCATTGCAACACTATTTACAATAGCAAAGGCATGGAATCCACACAAATACCTATCAATGTTAGACTGGATAAAGAAAATGTGGTACATATACACCACGGAATACTACACAGCCATATAAAAGAATGAGATCATGTTCTTTGCAAGAACATAGATGTAGCTGGAGGCCATTATTCTTAGGAACCTAACAAAGAAACAGAAAATCAAATACCATATGTTCTCACTTATAAGTGGAAGCTAAATGATGAGAACACGTGGATGCATAGAGGGGAACGACACACAATAGTACCTATTAGAGAGTTGAGGGTGGGAAGAGGTAGAGGATCAGGAAAGATAACTAATGGGTACTAGGCTTAATACTTGGGTGATTAAGTGACCTGTACAACAAACCCCCATCCTCCAAGTTTACCTGTGTAACAAACCTGCATATGTACCCCTGAACTTATAATAAAAGTTTAAAAAATCACATTGTATCCTATAAATATATGCCGTGAAAATGGTGGGTCTTAAAAAAAAATAGAAATCTGGAGTTGTTGAGAAGGGGGTTAATTGTTGCACAATAGCTGTTTAAAAGGTAAACAATAAGTGTCCATCACAATCAGCTATCTTTTACTGAGCATGTCCTATATTCAAGAGACCAAAGACAGATTGATAGCAAGACCCATATGGAAGACAGACATGTGAGATACAAGGAAATTCAGGCAGATATTTGGCATTTGGGACATCTCTCAGCAGATAGCAGAACCCCAGCCATCAACTTGGGGCTTCGAGATGGACTCCAGTAGCTAAGAGTAAATGACAAGAACAATCCTTGACCCTTGTTAGTGAGAGCTGGGAATTTTAGGCAGATTTTCAAGGCAATGGGGAAAAAAAAGTAATCCAGGAAGTGAATGACTGACTAAAACCAAGATTTAAGGTAGGGATAGTGTCTGGATAACAAATTGAAAGCCCAGTGAATAGTATTGTGATTCAAGACGTAAGCAAGATTCCCAGCAAATGACGATTGATGAGGAATCTAATGAGCTTTGCTTTCACTTCCCTTGTCTTTAGTCAATGATAGTTCCAAAGGCCAGTGTGGCCTTTGGCCTATAGGCAGAGGACATGTGGCTCCAGATGTGAGAGATGAGGAAGCCAGTAAGAACCTGATGCTATGCAGGACTCTTCCTTCCTCCTTCCAACTCACAGAAATCTGAGGCTGTGAATAAGATGAAAGGAAAGAAGGGAAGGGAGGCTAGCCAAAATTATTTTGGCCACCAGTGACAGAAACTTAATTCAGACTGGCTTAAGCAAACAAAAAACAAACAAACAAACAAACAAAAAACTGTATTAATTCAGATACCTAAATAGACCAAGGAAGTTTCGTTTCAGAAGTTCAATTACATCTTTAGAACCTGGCCTCTCTCTTCATAGTTCATGTTCACCCTCAGTCATCTCCAGCTCCACCGTCAGCAACTACAGGCTTTTATCATACATTCATCTACAATATACCATTGTGGTAAAGAGCACAAGCTCTGGAGTCCCACTGCTGGAGTTTGAATCCTGGTTCTGCCACTTACTCTGTATGACTTTGAATGTTACTTGACTCTGTATCCTCTATAAAATCTGGATAATACTACTATTTACCTCACAGACTTTTTATAATGATGAAACAAGTTAATATACATAAAGGATTTAGAACAATAATAAATATTCAACAAGTACTTGCTGTGACTATCTTAATTTTAACATCTATTAATTCCAGTGGAAATAAAACATACTGTTACCAATAGTCCCAGCAAAAGCCCCAGAGTTGGCTCAGTTTTGGTCATTTTCCATCCCTGAACATTCACTGTGAGATCTTGTTGGCCAGACCTGTATTATGTACCAACCCATTGGAGTCAGGAGGAGGAAGTGTATTAGCCCATCTGACCCACATGGACTTACAGTGAAAGGGGATGTTCCCCAAAAGGATATTGAGGAGGCTGTTACCAAAAGGCAAAAAAAAAAAAAAGGACACTGGGAATGTAAAAACAAACACTCATAAAAAGATGCTCATACTAAGGTCCTTCTTGGTTGAGAGAGGAAAGATCTTCAAGGGTAAAGAGCATCTTCAAGTAAGCCCTGAAATACTCCTTGTTCCCTCTTCTTACTCTAAAGAAATAATAACATAAATATGGTGGTGGCAGTGATGATGGCAATAACAAAGATGACAGTGATGGGGCAGAATATATTAGACAGCTGACATTACAAGAAAGCAATGGAGGCTTGGGAGATTTTAAACTAGAAATGGGCATGGAATTTTTTTTGTAAATAGCAAGCAATTCTTCCAGATTTCATGGATGATGGGTCATTTGACAAAAAAACAAAAACAAAAAAAATACAGATGATTTTGGTGGCAATAATTTGTCTCAAGTTGTGAGAATGAGGTAGCAGCCTTTTGAGACATCTAAAATCAGGCTTCTACTCAGGTTCAGAAAAATCAAAGAGCCTGAAAAATATCTTCTATATATTTCAGCATCCACAAGTATTCCTGCATGGACTTTTCTGGTGTTTCATTGCATTAATTGGGCAAAAAGGTTAGAGTTAAAAAAAAAAAAAAAAAAAGTGAGGCCAGTATGCTTACTGCTTGCTTTCATAAATGCACACTATTTATCTCGCTCAGGTATCTGTCAAGTTTTATTATTTGTCTAAAGGGCCAGACATCTCTCTCCCTGATCCTCGTCAGCCTTTCTCATTCACTCTAGCCTCCATCAGTGCAAATTACTTTTCAGCCAGCCATCATAGACAACCTGTTGTTTGTCCAAATGTTTCTACCATTTTTTGTGCCATTGCTAAAACTATCACCTCTATACCTGAAATTATCTTCTGTTTGCTGCTTCTCTACTTTGACCACTCTGCTTATCACCATAACCACAACTCAAATTCCATCTCCTTCAAAATTTTCTGCAAATTACTTCATTCTGGATTAATTTTTCTCACCTGTGTCCTCCCATTGAGCATTCTTTGGCTCTTGTCATGGCAGCTACCACATCGTACCTCAAGAGAGCTACTCATGGGTAGATTTGGCTGCCTGACTGATTTATAACATCTCTTTCAATAACAGGACAGAGACTCTATCTCCACCTGTGACGGTTAATATTGAGTGTCAACTTCATTGGATTGAAGTAGACAAGGAATTGATCTTGGGTGTGTGTCTGAGGGTGTTGCCAGAAAAGATTATCATTTGAGTCAGTGAGCTGGGAAAGGCAGACCCACACTTAATCTGAATGCGCACAATCTAATCAGCTGCCAGCACAGCTAGAATATAAGCAGGCACCAAGTTCTTCAGTTTTGGAACTCGGACTGGCTTTCCTTGTTCCTCAGCCTGCAGACAGCCTATTGTTGGACCTTGTGATTGTGTGAGTTAATACTTAATAAACTCCCCTTTATATATACATATATTCCATTAATTCTGTCTCTATAGAGAACCCTGACTAAAACAGATTTTGGCACCAGGAATGATTCTAGAGGAACATAATATTAAAGATGGAGTTATTTTGTTGGTTTTGGGGTTTCTGGAGTGGGCTGCTTGATACGATTAGGGCTGAAAGTGCTAAGGACTCTACTTCTAATAGTATAGAGAACACTGATTGTCCTTTGTGTAAACTGTTTACAGAGTAATACAAAAAATGCATTTGGCACTCATGATTAATTGCTCATGAGAGGCAAGGAGTTTAGTGATTCTGTACATAATAACTTTGACCATACTTGGAGAACCAAAGGACATAATGAAGCTAGTTGGTTGCTCCTAAGCTCAGAGGGCAAAGTGATGAAAGAAAATGAACTCAGAGACTCTATCTCCTGGCTTCAGAAGCAGATACTGAGCCTCAAATCTGCTAAGATTGCCCTGAGTGAGAGTCTTATCTCCTGTAGAGAAAGAGCTGAAATTGTAGAAAAACAGACACAGCTCTTATCATGCAAGTGGCTGACCTGCAATGAAAGATGTATGCACAGTCTCACCAGGTTTCCACTGTTAAAGTGAGCGCATTGACAGAAAAAGAGTGGGAACTTGCAACTTGGAATGAGGACTTGTGGGAGGACCCTGATGAACCTGGGGACACTGAGTTTGTAAACTCTGATGAACCTTTTTTGCCAGAAGATACAGCTCCCCATCTGCAGTAGTGGCAATGTCTCCTCCCCTATGCGTGCTGCCATGAGCCTTTCCACCTTTGTCTTAGGAGATAAACTTTGCAATGCCTGAGGCAACAGTGGTGGCCTCCCCTGAGGCAGTTGCCAGGCAAGGTAATGTTCTCCTCAGGAGCCACCTCCAACACTCCTCTTTGCTTCTAGACCTATAACTAGACTTGAGTCCTGGTGGACCCCGGAGGTAAGGTTGAGAGTGTAACCCATGAGGAGGTGCACTACATGCAAAAAGAACGGCTTGAGTTTTCTAATTTACATAAACAAAAATCTGGAGAACAGGCATGGGAATGGATATTAAGGGTTTGAGAACATTGTGGAAGGAACATGGAGTTGGATCAGGCTGAATTTATTGATTTGGGCCCACTAAGTAGGGGCTCTGCATTTAATGTTTCAGCTCGGGAAGCTAAGAAGGTTCTAACGGTTTCTTTGCTTGGTCTGCTGAAATATGGATTAAAAGGTGGCCCACTGTGAGTGAGCTGGAAATGCCTGATTTCCCTTGGTTTAATGTAGAGAAGGATCAAAAGGCTTAGGGAGGTTGGGATGGTGGAGTGTATTAGTCACTTTAGGCCTACTCATCCCACTTGGGAGGGTACAGAAGACATACCTTTGACCAATACCTTGTGAAATAGATTTGTGAGGGCAGCACCTGCATCTTTGAAGAGCCCTGTAATTGCTCTTCTCTATATGTCAGATCTGATGGGGGAAACTGCAGTCACTAAACCATAAAATTGAAATACAATGGGAATAACTAGATACCGAGGTGGCAGGGGCCAAGTGGTGGCACCCAACTGTCAAAAGTTAGCAGGGCATAGCTACCATAATTGACAGCAGAGACAAACCAGCAATCAGAATAGTCTGACTTGTGTAGAGCTCTGGCATAGGGCTAATTAATCGCGGTGTGCCTAGAAGTGAAATTGATAGGAAGCCTAATACATTTCTACCTAATTCATGCAAGCAGAAAACTTCTAGGTCAAATGTACAAAACACTAATTTGAATTATAAAACCAGAGAATCATGGCCCCTCAGTTTCCAGACTTGAGCCAGTTTTTAGACCCAGAACTTCTTGAATAAAGGAGGGCAGGGTTCCCTTGAGAAAGGATCCCACTACATTACTGACAATTTATGCAGTGAATCTCCTTTCTCCAAGGAGACCTCTGGATTTTCACCAGGGTAACTGCACTGAGGAAAAGGACCCTGACTAATATACCATCCATCTCATTTTCTCAGCATAGTCTAACATAACATCTGCAGCATAGTAGGCCCTTGTAAATCTTTATTTTTTTACTCATTCATTCTTTCAACAAATATTTATTGGGTATCTGTTATGTGGCAGGCACTGTGCTGGTTACTGGGGTACAGCAGTAACTATAACACTCAAACATCCATATTTCTATGTTTTATAAGTTTTTGATATTTCCTCCTATACACACTCTCCTCTCTCAGGCCACCATGTGAAGAAGGTATTTACTTCCCATTCACATTCTACCAGTAAGTGAGAAAACCAGTGTCAAAAGACAAGGTCAGAGTAGTGCAGAGTCAAATCTCTTAGAATCTGTTGACAAGAATGGAGTAAAAAATAAATTTAAAATGTGAAGATAGAAGACTGATGGAGTAGAAGCAGCAGGGCTTGTTGAAAGAATACTAAGCCTATGGCCCGTTTAGACTCCACGGCTCACCTCAGGCACAGGGCTTTCACCTTCTAGGTTTAGCTACTCATTTTTTGCTCACTGATCTTCAGACACCCACCCCATTTCCCAGGTGCTTACTGCCTATGTCCCAGGTAGAGCCAAGTGTATGGACTTGGCACACCCACAATTCAACCATGAAAATGATCTGAAAGCTGCTTGAGGCAGGAAAGTCATAGAATTTTCTGTTTTCTAAACTAAAACAGATTCAGAGCAGATTTCTAGAATTGAGAGGTGGTTTGGCTTGCTCTTTGTTGAATCAATTACAATCTGGGTTATCCTCTTGGTTTGCTTAAGGAAGGGAATTCTCCCTCTGCAAATAGGTTTCAATATCTGAAGAAAAGTGCATATCTCTCTCTCTTCTCGGGCCACGCCAGAAGTAGAATAAGACCCCGTTTTTGTGGAGGGTGATCAGTGGAGAAGGACAAAGGGAGATTGAATAGAGTCTTGCATAATCCTGGGGTGCTGCACCAAATGAAGTAGTGAGGAAGAGAAGGAGGAAAGACCCAGACCACAAGCAGCAATGTGGCTATTTTTGTTACCAGCATTTGGTATTGAAATTTATTTAGTCAGAGGAAATTGAACAGCAGATCTGCTAGATGGATAGAACCCCATTAGACATAAGATCCCCTTCTCATAGACTCAGTTCCAGAAACTATCTTGGAAAAAAAAAAAAAAAAGGCAGAACTTAAGCTCTGCATTACTCCTGGCCCATTGGAAGTAGCAATTGACAATACAGCTGCTTCACCCTCCGGCTGGCTGAAACCTGGATAAGAGGTGGAGGGGGGACCATAAGGAGGAAATATTCATGAAAGCAGACTTGGCCTCAGGATGCACCTGGTGTGGGATACAGCTCATTAAGGGTAATGTCAAACAGCTTATGGTTAAGAGGATAGAACAAAGGTGGCAAACTAGTAATTAGTGTCCTAATCACCTGAGGTCATGTATGTTTTGCCAGCATGGTGTTTTAAAAAATATTAGCCTGATGGCTTTTACATGGGGTATAAACTCTGGAGTCCATACCACTCCCTATTGTCATACCTGTTTTCTGAGCGCCAGTATGTGCAATGGTAAGAATACTGGCGCTTTGGTGTCAGATCTCCTGCTTACATAGCCTGCACCTCTCACTTACTATCTGTCCTTCAATTTCCTTATCTGTATATGGGGAAGATAATAGTGCCAACTTATAGTTGTGAATGTTTAAAGAGTTAAAGTAATAATCTCTCCACAGCTGCTATTATATTTGTCTGACTCCTGAAAGCATTTGAGTTTTCAACCTCTATTATAAAGGGGAGTACTCTAGAGTAGGTGACAAAAACCATTCACAGAGGAAATATTTGACCTAGGCCTTAAAAAATAGGGCAGAGGGACAGACTCAAGCAAAGTCATGGATGCATCAACCCACAAGCTATGTTTGCAGGGCAGAAAGTATTCTTGAGAGCTAACACAGAATTGTTTTCTTTTCTTTTCTTTTCTTTTTTTTTTTTGAGACTGAGTTTCACTCTTGTTGCCCAGGTTGGAGTGCAATGGCACAATCTTGGCTCACCGCAACCTCCACCTCCCAGATTCAAGGAATTCTCCTGCCTTAGCATCCCGAGTAGCTGGGATTACAGGTGTACACCACCACATCAGGCTAATTTTGTATTTTTAGTAGAGACGGGGTTTCTACATGTTGGTCAGGCTGGTCTCGACCTCCCGAACTCAGGTGATCTACCCGCCTCGGCCTCCCAAAGTGCTGGGATTACAGGTTTGAGCCACCACGCCCGGCCCCAAGGCAGAATTGTTTTCTTAAGGAATGACAGAAGTGGGTCTGAAAAGAAAGCAAAAGATGGACTACAAGGAACGTGCTGTGTTCTGCCCAGCTGTTTCATATATAGTTATTCGAAATCTCATTGCTGCTCATACTATAAAAAGGTTGGGGAAAAACATCATTTATTTCAGGACCAAGTGATAACCACATAATTACTTCCTCCTTTCTGGGTAACGAGATTAATGTAATTGATCTTATCCCACCATTGTCTTGCTTATGGGGAAGCTCAGAACCTAGGGTAAAACTCAACTAGCTCTATAATCTTCATTTTATACTTTTTCTTTCCCCGATCCTCATTTTCTGTTTGTCTTCCATTATTGTGTGTTGTGACTTTATTATTTACTATAATATTGTATGAGATATTTTATAAGTTGCTATCATTTGTTTGTTGGAAAGGCAGAGTATGAATACATAAACAAAATGTAAATTATTTGAGCTTTCTCCTTTAAACAATAAAAAAGTTTAAAAGCAGAGTGACATGATTTGGACAACACTTTAGAAACACAATTCTGACTGTATTGTGAAAAATGAACTATAGAGGAGTGAGCTTGAAAGTGGAGAGATCAGTCAAGAGATTGTTTCAATTTTACAGGTGGGAGAAGATGAGGGCCTGACTCCAGGTAGTAGTGGGATGGAGAGGAGAGGGTAGAAATAGAAAAAAATGGAGGCAAGGTAGAATTGATATGATGTAGTGATTGAATATGGGGAGAGAGGAGAAAAAGGATGCAACTAAGGAGATGATAGTTAAAGTAGGAAGAATTCTAAGATGACCCCCATAACCTTTGTTCTTTGGTATTACTCCTGTAATTATGTTACATTACATTGCTAAGGGGATTTTGCAGATATTGCTAATGTTACTAATCAGTTGACCTTAAGAAAGATTATCCAGGTGGGCCTAGCGTAATCATATGAGCCCTTCAAAAGCAGATCTAAAAGGAAGCAAAAGAAGAAGCCAGAGTGATTCAAATTGAGTTAAATTTAAAATGAGGAAGATTCTTCATTTCTCATGTCGGGGAGGACATATGAAAGTGCCTGAGAATGGCCTCCAGGATCTGATTGTGATCTTCAGCAGCTGACAGTCAGCAATGAAATAGGTACCTCAGTCTTATAACCATAGGAAATTGAATTCTGCCAGTAATCTGAATGATTTTGGAAGTGGATTCTTCCTCAGAGCCTTAAGATTGGAGTCCAATCTGGTTGACATCTTGATTTGAGCAGTGTAAAACTTTAAGCAAAGAACTCAGCTAAACCCATCTAGATTTCTGACATACAGAACTGCAAGTTAATAAATGAGTTTTGTTTTAAACCACTAAATTTGGACCGGTGCTGTGGCTCACACCTGTTATCCCAGCACTTGGGAGGCTGAGGCAGGAAGGTCATTTAAGCTAAGGAGGTTGAGATTAGCTTCACCAACATAGCAAAACCTCCTCACTACTACTTTTTTTCTTTTAAAAAATTAGCTTGTCATGGTGGCATGTGCGTGTTGCCCTAGCTACTCCAGAGGCTGATGTGGGAAGATCACTTGAGCCCAGAAGGTTGAAGCTGCAGGGAGATATGATGGCACCACTGAACTCCAGCCTGGGTGACAGAGCAAGACCCTGTCTCAAACAAACAAACAAACAAGACTGCTAAGATGGTAGGTAATTTGTTTTACACATCAATAGAAATTAATGCAGTAGTTGAGCAGAAACCTTTGGAACCCACATCACATCCTTTTGAGCTACCTCTGAGTCTACCTGCAGCTGTGGTTGACAGCTCTGACTTACCTGAAGCTACTAATGTCCTACCTCAAGAACACAATAAACATCTTTCTGCATTCTTCCCCACTGCCTTTTCTGATGCTGTAGAGCTTGCTCAAAAGTAGCTTAGAAATGCAGAGAAAATTAATGGTCCCAAGAGCAACATTCAATTAGTAGAGAAAGCAAATTGATAGGATAAAGTGTATCTTCTAGCCTCTGAATGATGTTCAGGAAGACAATTCTTAATTTTTTATTTCAATAGGTTTTTGGAAAACAGGTGACGTTTGGTTACATGAATTTCTTTTATGGTGATTTCTGAGATTTTGGTGACCTATCACCCAAGCAGTATACACTGTACTCAATTAATGATCTTTTAGCTCTAACTCCCTTTCCACACTTTCCCCCAAGTCTGCAAAGTCCATTGTATCATTCTTATGCCTTTGCACCCTCATAGCTTATCTACCACTTATGAGTGAGAACATATGATATTTGTTTTTCCATTCCAGAGTTACTCAACTTAGAAAAATGATCTCCAATTCCATCCAGGAATTCTTTATCTACTTGTTGATTGAAGGGCATTTGGTCTGGTTCTATATTTTTGCAATTGCAAATTGTGCTGCTATAAACATGTGTGTGCAAGTATCTTTTCGGTATAATGACTTATTTTCCTTTAAGTAGATATGCAGTAGTGAGATTGCTAACTCAAATGGTAGATCTACTTTTAGTTCTTAGGAAATTGCCACACTGTTTTCCATAGGGTTGTAACAGTTTACATTCCCACCAGCATATTGAAGTCCCTCACTGTTATTCTGTTGCTGTCCATCTCATTTCTTAGGTGTAGTAATAATACTTTTATATATTTGGAAGCTTGAGTGTTAGGTGTATATATATTTTGAATTGTGATTTTTTCCTGTTGGACAAGTCTTTTTATCATTATATAATGTTCTTCTTTGTCTTTTTAAAGGGCTGTTGCTTTAAAGCTTGTCTTGTTTCACATAAAATTAGCTACGCCTGCTCACACTTGGTTTACATTTGCATGAAATATCTTTTTCTATCCCTTTATCATAAGTCTATATGAGTCCTTATGTGTTAGGTGAGTATCTTGAAGACAGCAGATTCTTGGTTGGTGAATTCCTATCTGGTCTGTCATTGTGTACCTTTTCAGTGGAACTTTTAGGTAATTTACATTCAACGTTAGTATTGAGATGTGAGGTATTCTTCTATTCATCTATTCATTGTGCTATTTGATGCCTGAACACCTTGTTGTTGTTGTTTTTATTGTGTTATTGTTTTGTAGGTGTTGTGAGATTTATATTTTAAGAATGTTCTATTCTGGTGTATTTCAAAGATTTATTTTAAAATTTACATCTGTCTTTAGCAGTTCTTGTAGTGCTGGCTTTGTATTGGCAAATTCTCTCAGCATTTGTCTGAAAAATGACTATCTTTCCTTCATTTATGAAGCTTAGTTTTGCTGGATACAAAATTCTTGACTGACAATTGTTTTGTTTAAGGAGACTAAAGATAGGACTCCAATCCCTTCTAGCTTGTAGGATTTCTGCTGAGAAAGCTGCTGTTAATATGCTGTGTTTTCTTTTATAGGTTACCTGATGCTTTTGCCTCACAGATTTTAAGATTCTTTCCTTCATCTTGACTTTAGATACCTGATGACTACGTGCCTAGGCGGTGACCTTTTTGTTATGAATTCCCCAGGTGTTTTTTTCAGCTCTTGTATTTGGATATCTGTATCTCTAGCAAGACCAAGGAAGTTTTCCTCGATTATTTCCTCAAATATGTTTTCCAAACTTTTAGATTTCTCTTATTCCTAAGGAACATCAATTGTTCTTAGATTTGGTTGTTTAACATAATCCCAAACTTCTTGGAGGCTTTGTTCATTTATTTTAATTCTCTTTTCTTTGTTGGATTTGGTTAATTCAAAAGCCTGTTCTTTGAACTCTGAATTTCTTTCTTCTACTTGTGTTATTCTATTTCTGAGACATTCCAGTGCATTTTGCATTTCTTTAAGCATGTCCCTCATTTCCAGAAGTTGTTAATGGTTTTTGTTTATGCTGTGTATGTTATTTTTAATCTACTATCTCTCTCTCTGTCTCTCTCTCTCTATATATATATGTGTGTGTATATATATATAGAGAGAGTGAGACATATGCTGCCTCTCTCTGTCTCTATCTGTACATATATATACATATATGTACATATATATGTATATCTATCTGTAGATATATATATCATATACATGTACATGTATGTATATATGTACAGAGAAAGATATTTATACATGTACATCAATATACATATATCTTTTTATGTGATGAAAAATCTCGGGGTGTGTGTGTGTGTATATATATATATATTTTTTTTGTATGTACTTTGAAATATGTATATATCTGTTACTCTGCTGAGCACAAGGGTCCTGAGGGAGTGAGACCCAGGAAAAGCAAATTTTAATAGGATGTGGAGGTAATAGAAATATCACATAAAAAGATGTTTCATGCAAATGGAAACCAAAAGTGAGCAGGAGTATAGATTAGATAGATAGATAGATAGATAGATAGATAGATAGATAGATAGATAGATAATAGATAGATAGATAGATATAGATAGATAGACAGATAAATAGAGAAATTCTCATTCTATAACCTAGGCTGGAGTTCAGTGGCACAATTACAGCTAACTGCAGCCTTGAACTCCTGAGTTTAAGTATCCTTTTGCCTCAGCCTCCAAAGTAGCTGGGACTACAGGTATGTGCCATCATGCCTGGCTAATTTTTATTTAAACTAATTAATTTATTTCTGTCACCCAGGCTGGAGTGCAGTGGCACAATCTCAGCTCACTGTAACTTCCACATCCTGGGTACAAGCAATTCTCCTGTTCAGCCTCTTGAGTAACTGGGACTACAGGTGCACCACCATGGCTGGCTAATTTTTTTATTTTTAGTATAGACAAGGTTCACCACGTTGGTCAGGCTGGTCTCAAACTCCTGACCTCAAGTTATATGCTGGCTTCGGCTTCTCAAAGTGCTGAGATTATAGGCATGAGACACTGAGCTCAGCTAAGCTAATTTTAAAATTATTTTTTGTAAAGATGGATTATCCCTATGTTGTCTGGTCTGGTCTTGAACTCCTGGGCTCAAGCAATTCTTCCTCTTCAACCTCCGAATGTGCTTGTATTAGGATCCTAAAAACTATTAATTCATTGATTCATTAAACAAATATCTACTGGTCATTTATTATGTGATTGTGGAGAGGTGAAATAGTGAATGAGGCAAACTAATTTCAACTCTTCTCATGCTATCAGCCTGATAGAGAAGGATGACCAATGATTAAGTTCTTTGAAAATCTGAAAGACAAGTGCAGGGTGCTTAGGAGCATATCCTGGATGGACCTAACCTAGTATGAATATTCTTTGAGAGCTTTCTAGAGAAAGGAACTTTTCTTTTTCTGTTTTGTTCTTTTTTTTTTTTTTTTTTTATACTTTAAGTTCTAGGGTACATGCACACAACGTGCAGGTTTGTTACATATATATACATGTGCCATGTTGGTGTACTGGACACATAAACTCGTTATTTACATTAAGTATACTTCCTAATGCTATCCCTTCCCCTCCACCCACCCCATGACAGGCCCCGGTGTGTGATGTTTCCCTTCCTGTGTCCAAGTGTTCCCATTGTTCAATTCCCAACTAAGAGTGACAACATGCAGTGTTTGGTTTTCTGTACTTATGATAGTATGCTCAGAATGATGGTTTCCAGCTTCATCCATGTCCCTACAAAGGACATGAATTCATCCTTTTTTACGGCTGCATAGTATTCCGTGGTGTATATGTGACACATTTTCTTAATCCAGTCTGTCACTGATGGACATTTGCGTTGGTTCCAAGTTGTTGTTATTGTGAATAGTGCCGCAATAAACATACATGTGCATGTGTCTTTATAGCAGCATGAATATATAATCCTTTGGGTATATGCCAAGTATTGGGAAGGCTGGGTCAAATGGTATTTCTAGTTCTAGATCCTTGAGGAATCGCCACACTGTCATCCACAATGGTGGAACTAGTTTACACTCCCACCAACAGGGTAAAAGTGTTCCTATTTCTCCACATCCTATCCAGCACCTGTTGTTTCCTGACTTTTTAATGATTGCCATTCTAATTGGTGTGAGATGGTATCTCATTGTGGTTTTGATTTACAGTCCTCTGATCGCCAGTGATGATAAGCATTTTTTCATGTGTCTGTTGTCTTCTTTTGAGAAGTGTCTGTTCATATCCTTTGCCCACTTTTTGATGGAGTTGTTTGGTTTTTTTTCTTGTAAATTTGTTTGAGTTCTTTGTAGATTCTGGATATTAGCCCTTTGTCGGATGAGTAGATTGCAAAAATGTTCGCCCATTCTGTGGGTTGCCTGTTCATTCTGATGGTAGTTTCTTTTGCTGTGCAGAAGATTTTAGTTTAATTAGATCCTGTTTGTGAAATTTTGCTTTTCTTGCCATTGCTTTTGGTGTTTTAGACATGAAATCTTTGCCCATGCCTATGTCCTGAATGGTATTACCTAGGTTTTCTTCTAGGGTTTTTATGGTATTAGGTCTAACATTTAAGTCTCTAATCCATCTTGAATTAATTTTCATATAAGGAGTAAGGAAAGGATCCAGTTTCAGCTTTCTACTTATGGCTAGCCAATTTTCCCAGCACCATTTATTAAATAGGGAATCCTTTCCCCATTTCTTGTTTTTCTCAGGTTTGTCAAAGATCAGATGGCTGTAGATGTGTGGTATTATTTCTGAGGACTCTGTTCTGTTCCATTGGTGTATATCTCTGTTTTGGTACCAGTACCATGCTGTTTTGGTTACTGTAGCCTTGTAGTATAGTTTGAAGTCAGGTATAGTGATGCCTCCAGCTTGGTTCTTTTGACTTAGGATTGTCTTGGCAATGCGGGTTCTTTTTTGGTTCCATATGAACTTTAAAGCAGTTTTTTCCAATTCTGTGAAGAAACTCATTGGTAGCTTGATGGGAATGGCAGTGAATCTATAAATAACCTTGGGCAGTATGGCCATTTTCACGATATTGATTCTTCCTATCCATGAGCATGGTATATTCTTCCATTTGTTTGTGTCTTCTTTTATTTCACTGAGCCGTGGTTTGTAGTTCTCCTTGAAGAGGTCTTTTACATCCCTTGTAAGATGTATTCCTAGGTATTTTATTCTCTTTGAAGCAATTGTGAATGGAAGTTCATTCCTGATTTGGCTCTCTGTTTGACTGCTACTGGTGTATAAGAATGCTTGTGATTTTTGCACATTAATTTTGTATCCTGAGACTTTGCTGAAGTTGCTTATCAGCTTAAGGAGCTTTTGGCCTGAGACAATGGGGTTTTCTAAATATACAATCATGTCATCTGCAAACAGGGACAATTTGACTTCTTCTTTTCCTAACTGAATACCATTGATTTCTTTCTCTTGCCTGACTGTCTTAGCCAGAACTTCTAACACTATGTTGAATAGGAGTGATGAGAGAGGGCATCCCTGGCTTGTGCCAGTTTTCAAAGGGAATTTTTCCAGTTTTTGCCCATTCAGTATGATATTGGCTGTAGGTTTGTCATAAATAGCTCTTATTATTTTGAGATACATTCCATCAATTCTGAATTTATTGAGCGTTTTTAGCATGAAGGGCTGTTGAATTTTGTCAAAGGCCTTTTCTGCATCTATTGAGATAATCATGTGGTTTTTGTCTTTGGTTCTGTTTATATACTGGATTACGTTTATAGATTTGTGTATGTTGAACCAGCCTTGCATCCCAGGGATGAAGCCCACTTGATAATAGTGGATAAGCTTTTTGATGTGCTGCTGGATCCAGTTTCCAGTATTTTATTGAGGATATTTTCATCGATGTTCATCAGGGATATTGGTCTAAAATTCTCTTTTTTTGTTGTGTCTCTGCCAGGCTTTGGTATCAGGATGATGTTGGCTAATAAAATGAGTTAGGGAGGATTCCCTCTTTTTCTATTGATTGGAATAGTTTCAGAAGGAATGGTACCAGCTCCTCCTTGTACCTCTGGTAGAATTAAGCTGTGAATCCATCTGGTCCCGGACTTTTTTGGGTTAGTAGGCTATTAATTATTGCCTCATTTTCAGAGCCTGCTATTGGTCTATTCAGAGATTCAGGTTCTTCCTGGTTTAGTCTTGGGAGAGTGTAAGTGTCCAAGAAATTATCATTTTCTTCTAGATTTTCTAGTTGATTTGCACAGAGGTGTTCATAGTATTCACTGATGGTAGTTTGTATTTCTGTGGGGTCGGTGGTGATATCCCCTTTATCATTTTTTATTGCATCTCTTTGATTCTTCTCTCTTTTCTTCTTTATTAGTCTTGCTAACGGTCTATCAATTTTGTTGATCTTTTCAAAATGCCAACTCATGTATTCATTGATTTTTTGGAGGGTTTTTTGTATCTCTATCTCCTTCAGTTCTGCTCTGATCTTAGTTATTTCTTGCCTTCTTCTAGCTTTTGAATGTGTTTGCTCTTGCTTCTCTAGTTCTTTTAATTGTGATGTTAGAGTGTCAATTTTAGATCTTTCCAGCTTTCTCTTGTGGGCATTTAGTGCTATAAATTTCCGTCTACACACTGCTTTAAATGTGTCCCAGAGATTCTGGTATGTTGTATCTTTGTTCTCATTGGTTTCAAAGAACATCTTTATTTCTGCCTTCATTTCATTATGTACCCAGTAGTTATTCAGGAGCAGGTTATTCAGTTTCCATATAGTTGAGCAGTTTTGATAGAGTTTCTTAGTCCTGAGTTCTAGTTTGATTGCACTGTGGTCTGAGAGACAGTTTGTTATAATTTCTGTTCTTGTACATTTGCTGAGGAGTGCTTTACTTCCAATTATGTGGTCTATTTTGGAATAAGTGTGACGTGGTGCTGAGAAGAATGCATATGCTGTTGATTTGCAGTGGAGAGTTCTGTAGATGTCTATTAGGTCTGCTTGCAGCAGAGATGAGTTCAATTCCTGGATATCCTTGTTAACTTTCCGTCTCATTTGTCTGTCTAATGTTGACAGTGGGGTGTTGAAGTCTCCCAGTATTATTGTATGGGAGTCTAAGTCTTTTTGTAAGTCTCTAAGGACTTGCTTTATGAATCTGGGTGCTCCTGTATTGGGTGCATATATATTTAGGATAGTTAGCTCCTCCTGTAGAAATGGTCCCTTTACCATTATATAATGGCCTTCTTTGTCTCTTTTGATATGTGGTGGTTTAAAGTCTGTTTTATCAGAGACTAGGATTGCAACCCCTGATTTTTTTTGTTCTCCATTTGCTTGGTAGATCTTCCTCCATCCCTTTATTTTGAGCCTATGTATGTTTCTGCATGTGAGATGGGTCTCCTGAATACAGCAGAATGATGGGTTTGACTCTTTATCCATTTTGCCAGTCTGTGTCTTTTAATTGGACCATTTAGTCCATTTACTTTTAAGGTTAATATTGTTATGTGTGAACTTGATCCTGACATTACGATATTAACTGGTTATTTTGCTCATTACTTGATGCAGTTTCTTCCTAGCCTCGATGATCTTTACAGTTTGGCATGTTTTTGCAATGGCTGGTACCAGTTGTTCCTTTCCATGTTTATTGCTTCCTTCAGGTTCTCTTGTAAGGCATGCCTGGTGGTGACAAAATCTCTAAGCATTTGCTTGTCCGTAAAGGATTTTATTTCTCCTTCACTTATGAAACTTAGTTTGGCTGGATATGAAATTCTGGGTTTAAAATTCTTTTCTTTAAGAATGTTGAATATTGGCCCCCACTCTCTTCTGGCTTGTAGAGTTTCTTCGGAGAGATCTGCTGTTAGTCTGATGGGCTTCCCTTTGTGGGTAACCTGACCTTTCTCTCTGGCTGCCCATATGATTTTTTCCTTCATTTCAACTTTGGTGAATCTGGCAATTAGGTGTCTTGGAGTTGCTCTTCTTGAGGGGTATCTTTGTGGCATTCTCTGTATTTCCTGAATTTGAATGTTGGCCTGCCCTACTAGGTTGGGAAAGTTCTCCTGGATGATATCCTGAAGAGTGTTTTCCATCTTGGTTCCATTTTCCCCCTCACTTTCAGGCACCCCAATCAGACGTAGATTTCGTCTTTTTACATAATCCCATACTTCTTGCAGGCTTTGTTCATTTCTTTTTCTTCTTTTTTCTTTAGATTTCTCTTCTCGCTTCATTTCATTCATTTGATCCTCCATCACTGATACTCTTTCTTCCAGTTGATCGAGTTGGTTACTGAAGCTTGTGCATTTGTCCCGTATTTCTCATGTCAAGGTTTTCATCTCTGTCATTTCGTATATGGCCTTCTCTGCATTAATTATTATAGTTATCAATTCTTCCACTCTTTTGTCAAGATTTTTAGTTTCTTTGCGCTGGGTACATAATTCCTCCTTTAGCTCTGAGAAGTTTGATGGACCGAAGTCTTCTTCTCTCATCTCGTCAAAGCAATTCTCTGTCCAGCTTTGATTCGTTGTTGGTGATGAGCTGCGTTCCTTTGGAGTGGGAGATGTGCTCTTATTCTTTGAATTTCCAGCTTTTCTGCCCTGCTTTTTCCCCATCTTTGTGGTTTTATCTGCCTCTGGTCTTTGATGATGGTGACGTACTGATGGGGTTTTGGTGTGGGTGTCCTTCCTGTTTGTTAGTTTTCCTTCTAACAGTCAGGACCCTCAGCTGTAGGTCTGTTGGAGATTGCTTGAGGTCCACTCCAGACCCTGATTGCCTGGGTGTCAGCAGCAGAGGCTGTCTTCTGTGTCACTGGTGCTGGGAGCTGGAAACTGAAGTTGTTCCTATTCGGCCATCTTGCTCGGCTAAATAATTCCTAGGTATTTTATTCTCTTTGAAGCAATTGCCAATGGGAGTTCACTCATGATTTGGCTCTCTGTTTGTCTGTTATTGGTGTATAAGAATGCTTGTCATTTTTGCACATCGATTTTGTATCCTGAGAGTTTGCTAAAGTTGCTTATCAGCTTAAGGAGACTTTGGGCTGAGACAATGGGGTTTTCTGAATATACAATCACGTCATCAACAAACAAAGACAATTTGACTTCCTCTTTTCCTAATTGAATACTGTTTATTTCTTTATTCTGCCTGATTGCCCTAGCCAAAACTTCCAACACTATGTTGAATAGGAGTGGTGAGAGAGGGCATCTTGTCTTGTGCCAGTTTTCAAAGGGAATGCTTCCAGTTTTTCCCCATTCAGTATGATATTGGCTGTAGGTTTGTCATAAATAGCTCTTATTATTTTGAGATACATTCCATCAATTCTGAATTTATTGAGCGTTTTTAGCATGAAGGGCTGTTGAATTTTGTCAAAGGCCTTTTCTGCATCTATTGAAATAATCATGTGGTTTTTGTCCTTGGTTCAACTTTTCAAATGAAATCTGAAGGCTGAGAAAGCATAATCAAGGCTGGGTGCCATGGCTCAAGCCTGTAATCCTAGCACTTTGGGAGGCTGAGACAGGGGGATCATGAGGTCAGGGGATTGAGACCATCCTGGCTAACGTGGTGAAACCCCGTCTCTACTAAAAAAAAAAAAAAAAAAAAAAAAAAATGTAAGCCAGGTGAGGCAGCAGGCACCTGTAGTCCCAGCTACTCAGGAGGCTGAGGCAGAAGAATGGCATAAACCCGGGAGGTGGAGCTTGCAGTGAGCCAAGATCTGGCCCTGCACTCTAGCCTGGGTGACAGAGCGAGACTCCGTCTCAAAAAAAAAAAAAAATGAAAGCATAATCAAGAGACACCAGAGGGCAGAAGTTAATGAGGGAGGAAAAGAGGGGCTCAGGCAAAAGGTATGACTAATGTGTACAGAAAAGGACTGTAGTAAAAAGTAAAGTTGAACAGGTAGATAGAACATAATGTTGCCAGGCTTTTGTAGGCTATGGTAGGGTTTTCTGTTTTTATCCTAAGGGTAAGTGGAAGCCCCCAAAACGTTTTAGGTAAGAGAGTGCCATCAGATTTGCATGTTAAAAACATCATTCTAGCTACTTTGTGGAGAATAGGCTGAGAGTGGGATAAATAGCCTGAAGGGGGAGACACTAGCAGGAAGGTGAAATTAGGAATGAGATGAGGGTGGCATGTATTAGTTTAGTGCAGGTGGCAATGAAAAGGAGGTGGACACACTTTTGAGAAACTTAGGAAATATAATCAACAGAACTTGGTGACTGATGATGAGTGATTGTAGATTTGCAAGAGAAGGAATAGTTACAGATGATCACCAAGTGCCTGTCTTAAGCATTTGGAAAGATGGTGGCGCATTTCTGGAGAGAAGAAATGCTGAAATCATATAGGCCTTATTGTAGTCAGATCTATCTCCAACTGTCTTTCCATTACCCTAATATCCTGTCAAAATTTGCTTTTCCTGGGTATCATTTCCTCAGGACCCTTGTGCTCAGCAGAGTAACTGATTAGAGCTAAGTAATATTAATTAGTGCTAAGGAGTTAACATGCCAACCCTTGTAGAACTCACCTTGGCATTTTGCCGATAATCTTTTGAAGAGGATGTTTTTATTAAAGGAGGCGGTGTGGAAAATTGAAAACCGATTTGTAGATAGGAAGATTTTTTTCCCAAAAAGGGTGAAGTAATATATATCCCTCTGGTAAGTAACAGTAGGCCAAATCCAAAAGGACTCATGCTTCTAACCTCTTTTTTTTTTTTTTTTTTTTAACACATCTCTGATTTGGCCCAAATGTCAGGAAGACTGGGACTCAGATCCCATGCCTGGGATCCACATTCTATCCCAGCTGGTGGTACGCTGGAACTCACCTATATCAGCTAGTGGGAGATAATTGGTAAATTTTCAGAAATTTTGTGACTAGTTGGCATCACCTTGTAGCTTGAAATTGGCCACAATAGAAGAATTTACATCACAAAAACTAGCAAATGCTATAAATTAGGGCTTCTGTCCTTTAGACAATTTATTGTTAAACATTTATTAGCACACCACTGATTTCAGTCCTGCTGAAATGGCTCTGTTGTCTGGGGTATGTAACCTGGCTCTTGGTCTGTCAAGAAGGAATTCAGGACACAGACACACATGAGGAGTAGATTTTGGAGCAGAAGGTTTAATAGAAAAAGAAAAGAGAGAGAAAAAGCTACCTCATGTTGAGAAAACCCAAAAAAGAATGTCAGAGTGGAAAAAAGAACTGGCTGGTGTGAATGCACTGAGTTTTATAGTCCAGTTTGAGGAAGTGGTGTCTGATTTACATGGGGCTCATAGATTGGTTCAATCAGTTATGATGTCCATATAGTGGGTGGGGAAGGCTGGTTGCCCCACCCTGATCTTATTATGCAAATGAGCATTCCAGTTGATCAGCACCATCTTGTCTGCTTCTTACTGTACACATGGCTAACAAAGAGAAGGGAAGATGGAGGCGCCATCTTGAATATGACTGGCCCAACTTCCAATATCTATGTCTGCAGCTCAATTTTATAGGCTGTTCTTTGTCAAAAAGGAAAATAACTTGGGGCTGCTTTTCATTAAAAAGAAAAGCCTTACCAAGGATTCCCATACCCTTACTATCTGCCTAAATAATTTATTCTTAGCTCCTGTATCACTGCCACAGACTAACCATGTGGCTGACTTCTCTGTCTGCACTCACATCTTTGGTAACCTCATCCATTCTTGTGATTTTAAATACCATGTATATTCTGAAAGCTCCCAAATTGATATCTCCAATCCAGACATATCTTCTGGATGCCAAACATATATAGCAGACTTGTATAACCAACTGCCTCTTTAACATTTTGTATTTTCATTTGGATGTCTAATAGTCATCTTAAACTTAACATGACTTAAACTGACCTCCCAATCTACAATCCCCTCATGCTCCCCACCACAATATTTCCCTCTGCTGTCTTGTCCATTTTAGCAAATAACAAATTCCTCCAGTTGTTAAGGTCTAAACCTTGGTGTTATTGAAACTAGCTTTGCAAAAGTATGACAGTAAGAGAAATCTGACATGGTTGACTCCATCTTGCATCTAGCCTCACAAGTTGGCTGTCTTTGCTCATTCCTGGGTATGGGCCAAACTAACTTTCGGATAAATTCAGTTTACAGTTTAAATGATAATAACCTTTCACAAAAACTAAACTGTTTAAAACTAATGAAAAGACTCCAAGTTAGGAGAATGAGGGAAACCTGAATTTTAAATAATTGCCAGTCATTCATTATTCTGGAGGCCATAAGATTTTCAACTTCCTCAATTACTCTTCAAGATAACATCACTATTATAGAACAGAAGAACTGCCTTTTGAGATGTCTTTTCAGATTTTTGCATTTTTGACAACCGGATGCCTTCACCACCAGGACCCACAAACTAGTCCTGTGGCCTCCACCCAGGAACTGACTCAGCATAAGTGGACAGCTTTGATTACCTGTAATCTCATCTCTGACCCAACCAATAAGCATGCTCCCTACACTAGTCCCCTGTTCACCAACTATCTTTGAAAAATCTCTAACCTGTGAGCCTTTGGGGAGATTGATTTGAGTAATAAGTCCATCTTCCACGTGGCATGGCTAGTCTCACATCAATTAAATGCTTTATTTACTGCAACACCGTGGTCTCTGTGAGTTGATTTTGTTTGTGCAGTGAGCAGGAAGAACCCATCAGGTGGTTACATTATCCTTGAATGTTCCCTTTCTCTCATACCCCACATCCAATCCATCAGCAAATTCTGTTTGCTTTACTTTCAAAATACATCCAGAATCTAACTGTTTATTACCATATCCCATGCTACTATAACCACCCAAAGGGTTCATTTTGCCTGCTTCCCAAATAGAGTTGATTTATCAAGACAGAGTGCAATAGAGAAAGAGCTTAGTTCACACAGAGCAAGCTGAACAGGAGACTGGAGTTTATTATTATTCAAATCATTCTCCCCATAATTTGGAGGCTAACATTTTTTAAGGATAGTTTGGAAGGCATGGGAGTCTGCTTCTAGGTGGGGCCACAGGAATGGTCAGTGGGAATCAGAGGTCCTGGTGCAGCCATTGATCCATCAGTTGTCAGAAATGCAAAACCCAGAAAAGACATCTCAAAAGGCCAATCTTAGGTTCTACAATAGTGATGTTATCTGCAGGAATAATAAGTTGCAAATCTTGTGACCTCTGGAATCATTACTGGTAATCATTTATGTCTACACCTTAGCAGAATTCAGGATTCTCACATCCTCCTAACCTGGTGGCCTTTCATAAAGGCATAAAGGTGGCTTTATAAAGGCATAAAGGTGGCTTTATAAAGGCAGCTTAGTTTTGGGGGAAGGGCTGTTATCATTTAAACTATAAACTAAATTTCTCTCAAAGTTAGCTCGGTGCAAGCCCAGGAATAATTAAGGGAAGTTTGAAGGTTAAAGGCAAGATGTGGGCCAGGCATGGTTCTTCACATCTGTAATACCAGCACCTTGAGAGACTGAGGGGGAAGGATCGTTTGAGCCAAGAGTTTAAGACCAGCCTATGCAACGTAGTCAAACCATGTCTTAAGGATTTGCTGTTTTAGTTAGTCAGGTGTGGTGACATGTACCTGTAGTCCCCACTACTTGAGAGGCTGAGGCAGGAGGATCATTTGCGCTTAGGAGGTCAAATGTGTAGTGAGCTATAACCGTATCACTGCACCCCATCCTGGGTGACAGAGTGAGACCCCACCTGTTTTTTTAAAAAAAGGCAAGATAAGGGTTGGTTAGATCAGATCTCTTACAGTGTCATAATTTTCTCACTGCTATAATTTTTGCAAAGGCCATTTTACTATCACCTGATCTGTGCTGCTATCATCTCTCACCTGGATCATTTGCAGTAGCCCCCTAACAGGTCTCCCTGCTTCCTCCTCTTCTGTTCTGCAGTTTGTTCTCAACATGGAAACCAGAGTCATCTCATTAAAACACAGGTCGGATCATATCAACCCTATTCTCAAAATTCTCCAAAGGCTCCCAAATAATCTGAAGTAGAACATAAAGTCCTATAAGACTTTATGAGATATACCTTACATAACTTACCTCATCTCCCTATATTCCCTTCCCTTCCCTTCCTTGTTCACTTTACTCCAGCTTCAAACATACCAATCTTGCCTTTACCTCATAGCCTTTGCCTTGTCTGGAATATTTTTCCCCTAGATACACACTAGATATAGGTAAGGCACTCCTTAACTCCAATATTTAAAATTGTAAAACTTCCCCCACTCTGCTCCAGCACTCCCTGTTTACCTTTTCTGGTTTCTTTCTTGGAACTCATCATCATCTGACACATTGTATACTATTTATTTTGTGTACTATCTATCTCCCAGGTTAAAATGTAAGTTCCATTGAGAGAAGAGAGAAAGAGACACCCCCCATATTGTTTTATACTCAGTACCTGTTTTAAGAAGAAACAAGGAAGTGAAACCAAAGGCAGGCAGCCCAGCACCAGGTACCAGACCGAAAACCAGGCCTGTGCCTGCCTGACCTAACCTGGTAGTTAAAATTCAACCCCTGACCTAGCAACTGATGTTATCCATAGATTCCAGACACTGTATGGAAGGACATTGTGAAACTTCCCATTCTGTTCAGTTTCACTCTGATTACTGATTTGTTTTTCTAAGACCACCAGAGCGGGCACAAAAGAACCAGTGGGTAGGCAAGTGTAGGAGCAAAACTGCAAGTTTATTTTTGGTCACTTTAAGGTGTGGGGGAGATGTCTATCAGCCTCTGGCAAAGGAGGCCAAAAGAGTCCCCCCGGTGGGGCTCTCGGGAGGGGTTCCTGCAGTCCTGACATCCCGACAGGAGTGGGGCTGGAGGAAGGCCGCGTGGCTCACTGGCCGAGAGCAGCTTTTCTAGGGGTGGGAGGGCAATAGGCAGGGCACAGGCGTGTCTGGGGCGTTCCGCAGGTGCGACCAGGTAAATCTTGGTCTCTTCGGATTGACGTCACCTGGTGCATGCCCAGTTGGTCTGCATCTTCCCTGGGCGCTGGCTGCACTTTCACGCGCGTGGGAAAAGTTAATGATGAAGAACCTGGAAGTGCACCATCCTGCCTCTGTTCGTCCAAACAGTACAACCTTTTATTGATAATAGTGATAAAGGGGCACCGTGGTCTGTCTGGCTACTTCCTGCTGTTAAGGGGCGTTGTTAAGGTTGGGGTCTATGGTTTGTATTTGGACGCACGGATGAAAAATAAAATAAGGCACAGTATTAGTATAGGAATGAGGAATGGAAGCATTTGTTGGAATATGGACAAAACCCAGAAGGATGGTCCTGGCAAGGTTGGGGAGTATGAGATAGTTAAGAAAATTTTAGTAAGTTTGAGATGAGTGGGGGAAAGCCAAACTGATTTCCACTGATTGCTTTCGGTAGGGGCCCTTTTTAGCTGGGAATGAGGAACGAGTGCGCAAAGTAGTTGTTGGCCAGGCAGCAATTAAGGAGTGGAGTTTTTCGTGGAGTGGATGGCTTTCTGCCTACTCCTACTACAGAGATATTGGATGGAAGGTTAGGTCTAGAGAAGGACGGCAAAACAGAATCGGTAGGCTCGCTGTCGATTAAAAAAATTAATTGTCTTACCCGCTACCAGGAGAGTTACCCGCAGCTCGGCGAGGGTGATGGGGGTCCCCGAGTCTTGGCACCTTCAGTTGTCGTCGTCGTCCAGATGTAGGAGCTGGAAGGAGCTCCCAGGATCCTGGGAAAGGGGGTCACGTGGAGGCATGGCACCTGTTCTCAGGGTGGGGCAATCAGACTTCCAGTGTCCTCCCTGCTGGCAAGCAGGGCACGGGGTTGCTGGTGGACGAGGGTTAGGACATTCACTGGCTTAATGTCCTGATGCCTTGCACTTATAGCAAGGCTGCATTGGGGCTCGGGGACCTTGCGGACACCTGTTGGCATAGTGTCCTGCCTTGCCGCACTTATAGCAGGCAGGCTCCTTTTGTAGCCTTGGAGCCTGTGGGGTGTGTGCTCTCTGGTCTGGGGTTACGACTGGGCTGTAAAGCCACTGCTAGGAGCTGTAACTTCTGTTTGAGGTGAGCCTGCCGTCTCCTCTCTGGAGTTATAGACCTTAAAGGCTAATTTAACTAGGTCTTGTATTGGTGTCTGAGGACCATCCTCTACCTTTTGAAGTTTTTTTACGAATGTCAGGAGCTGATTGAGAAATGAAATAAGATGCCAAAATGGTGGCCCCTGTGGGGTAGGCCGGATCTACCCGGGTATACTGGGTTAGAACCTCAGTCAGTTTAGGGTAGAGGTTAGGATAACCTGGAGGTCATGCCAAGTTAAGTCATAGGCCTGACAAAGGTGTCTAAATTCCTTTATGTATATGGTAGGATTAGCTGAGAGAGGACCTAAACGCTTCTCAATTTTGGAAAGATCGGCCAATGAAAAAGGGACATGTACTCTGACTAACCCCTCCACCCCAGCCACCTCTCGCAAAGGTGCTAACACTGTAGGAGGGTGTGGGCAGAGATAGGAGACTCAAGACAGCCAGTTTGGGGCCTCGAAGAAGGCACAGGACCGAGTGGATTACTAGTAGATAAGGAGGAGGAAGGAGGAGTCTGGATGGGGGGAGGAGGAGGAGTCTGGGCAGGAAGGGAGGGGGTGGAGAGAAGGAGGAGTATAGGGACGAGAGCTTAAGGCCCAAAAGCCTTGTATGTAAATTTCAGACCACTTGCCTAGCCGCTGGCAGAAATTGCTGAGGT
>NC_045445.1:88408094-88419813 GCF_002776525.5 Piliocolobus tephrosceles
CGCCACAGTGGAAAGGAAAATTAACTGCTTCCTCCTAAGGTCTTGTTCAAGCTGTAAGGTTTTTAAATTGGCTAGGAGGCACCCTAAGGGGGTGCTCTTTGGAAATTTGGACTGGGGGTGTTTCCCGTTTGTTTCCTCTTTACTTACACAATGGACACAATGGAAATGGAAGTGGATCTCTGCCTGGCTTCAAAGCGTCCTTTGGAACCAGCAGAGACAGACTGGAGGCTCATGGAGCCAAAGTGGAGATTACCTTCAGGCGGACATCTCTGTCCTGAACGGGTCTCCCGAGCCACTTGGTGGCTCAAAATGGACCTCGGACCTGCACAGGATTTTTGGGCCGAGGGAGGTAAAGAGGAGACAAGGGCACTTACCCCAGAGAGGCCAGTGCTCTTTGGAAATTTGGACTGGGGGATTTCCCGTTTGTTTCCTCTTTACTTACACAATGGACACAATGGAAATGGAAGTGGATCTCTGCCTGGCTTCAAAGCGACCTCTGGAACCAGCAGAGACAGACTGTAGGCTCATGGAGCCAAAGTGGAGATTACCTTCAGGCGGACATCTCCATTCTGAATGGGTCTCCCGAGCCACTTGGTGGCTCAAAATGGACCTTGGACCTGCACAGGATTTTGGCCAAGGGAGGTAAAGAGGAGACAAGGGCACTTACCCCAGAGAGGCCATGAGAGTGAGGGAAGCGGGTCTCAGGTCCTGGTCCGTCTGCGATGTGGGAGCAGGAGGAGGTTCCTCAACTCCTACAGGCCTGAGGAGGGGGTCTCCTCCCGGGTTTTGGCACCAACTGATTTGTTTTTCTAAGACCACCAGAGCGGGTGCAAAAGAACCAGTGGGTAGGCAAGTGTAGGAGCAAAACTGCAAGTTTATTTTTGGTCACTTAAGGTGTGGGGGAGATGTCTATCGGCCTCTGGCAAAGGAGGCCGACAGAGTCCCCCCGGTGGGGCTCTCGGGTGGGGTTCCTGCAGTCCTGACATCCCGACAGGAGTGGGGCTGGAGGAAGGCCGCGTGGCTCACTGGCCGAGAGCGGCTTTTGTAGGGGTGGAAGGGCAATAGGCGGGGCACAGGCGTGTCTGGGGTGTTCCGCAGGTGCGACCAGGTAAATCTTGGTCTCTTCGGATTGACGTCACCTGGCGCATGCCCAGTTGGTCTGCACCTTCCCTGGGCGCTGGCTGCATTTTCGCACGCGTGGGAAAAGTTATTGATGAAGAACCCGGAAGTGCACCATCCTGCCTCTGTTCGTCCAAACAATTACCAGTGCATTCAGCCCCTGTTACATACCCCCTAGGTTGCTTAATCAATCACGGCCCTTTCATGTAAAATCTTTAGGGTTGTGAGCCCTTAAAAGGGACAGAAATTGTGGATTCAAGAAGCTCGGATATTGAGACATTAGTCTGCTGATGCTTCCAGCTGATTAAAGTCACTTCCTTCACTACCTCTCTGTCTGTGGGGTTTTTGTCTGCGGCTTGTCCTGCTACACCATGACAGCAGGGTTTTTGTTTTTGTTTTTTTTTCTATTTGGTGTACTATTATGTTGTCAGTGCTTGAAACATAGTGAACACTCAGTAAATATTTGAAGGAATAAATAAATACATTTTCTAATGTAACTTACTACATAATACTGTAATGTATCTCTTCACACTAAGTGTATAATAGGCACTCAATGAATATTCGTTGAATTAATAAATAATAAAAGTTTTTTATGAACCCTAAAGCACTTATACAATGCTTTATCATATGAAACCCGAAAATTTGAGACAGGTCTCAGTTAATTTAGAAAGTTTATTTTGCCAAGATGAGGATGTCTGCGCAAGACACAGGCTCAGGAGGTCCTGATAACATGTACCCAAGGTGGTCAGAGCACAGGTTGGCTTTATACATTTTAGGGAAATATGAGATATCAATCAATATACGTAAAATGAACATTGGTCTATCCAGAAAGGTGAGACAATGTGAAGTAAAAGAGGGGCAACTCACAGCAGAGGGGAGCTTCCAAGTCACAGGTAGATGAGAGAAAAATAGTAGCATTATTGTAAGTTTCTGATTAGCCTTTCCAAAGGAGACAATCAGATATGCATTTATCTCAGTGAGGAGGAGAGATGACTTTGAATAGAATGGGAGGCAGTTTTGCCCTAAGCAGTTCCCAGCTTAAATTTTCCTTTTTAGCTCAGTGATTTTGGGGGCCCAAGATATTTTTCTTTCACATTTTCCCCCTTTTCTTTTTAAAAATCTTTTGGAGAAAGCATAATGTAAAAAAATGAGTCTTTGGTCTCAGGTTTCATCTGATCTCTCATGGCTAGGTCATTTTATTCCTAGAAAGGTAGGCCCTGAGTTATTAGGAAAGCTCATTTTTGGAAGGTTTTGAAGTCTCATGCCCTGTGAAGAGAAAATAGGGATAAAAAAGGGAGGAAAACAACAAAAAACAAAAGAACAATCTTGGAAAATCAATATAGGCCACATAGTCTGAAGTTCATACATCAGTAGGCAGATATGGAAGTCACTTATGTATGTACATAGGATGCTATTATTTTCTTCTGAAGTTTAAGTTGTCCAGCTTCAGTATTCATGGCTTTATGAAAGCACAGCTTAGTTTCCAGTAATTTCAAATTAGGAACAATGGGGAAAAAGGAAAAAAAATAAAAACATTATTTAGCAGTCTTATAGTCAAGAAAAATTAGAATTTGGTTCAAACTGTAGAAAATAATAAAAAATTAAAAAAATTAGGCAAGGCTAGAATCTAATAACAGATGTACTACAGTTTTTGAAATATAACTTTTCTCTCTCCAGTTTTCCATTTTAACTAAAGACAGATTACAGTAGGACTGGTTAGCTTTATTATACTTGGCATAATTATTTGTATACAGTGCAGCAAGAATAATCATTTTTACATAGACTTTTAAATTGGCTTTGATGAAACTTTGTTCCATAGAAGGAATTTCAGATAAAACTTTTTTTTTTTTTAGAATAAATACGGACTTTAATGAAGAGTTTTCCCTTTGGTATAAGCGAGACCATGGAAACATCCAAATAACAACAAAAGGAGAGTGGGATGAAAACAGTCAACTCTCCCTTATCCACAAGGCCGAAAGAGAGGGGCCTCTTTGCTGTGGTGTGGCCACCCCGGGCCTAGGCTGTACCAGGCCTGTAGAAAGTACTCAGGAATTGTAGGTTTTGCATTTCCCATCCGTGAAACTGACCGGCATTCAGGCAAACTTCTGCCTCTCAGCCTCGCAGTAAGAGGCCCAAGTTTTTCTAGTCCTAGCTGGAAATCAATTTCATCTGCCTCAGGTCTCTGGTATAAAAGATAATGTTGCCGGTCCCAGTTACCTCACAGGCCTGGAGGAGGAAAATGCCAAGAGCTGTAAAAGGGCTTGGAAAAGTCAAAAAGGTAATGTATAAATGTAATAATTGATTAACATTTTGTGCTCAAGAATAAGCCATGGAAAACAAAATTGGAAAAGTAAGTCTACAGCCCTAAAATATATGCATACAAAATTTTGAAAGAACGCAGTTGCAACTCTACAGATGGTATTTGGGGATTGTCTACTGCTTTAGAATCTCAATGCCCCTTTTCCTACCTCCACTAAATCCACCTGGGAGAGTTAAATTACAAGAGGCCGAAATTCAGTAACCCCCACCCCCCTCCCAGAAAGGGAGGCAGGGCAGAGGCTCCAGGAGGGAGGGCTACACTTTGGCTGTAGAGTACAATAGGCATGCAACATGGGAGGGTGGGCCTTATGAAATGTATATGCAGACGCCTTGGGGTGAGGGGCCCCCAGCCAGGAGCCACTGAGCAAGGGAGGGATCCATCTCCTCCCTGGCCAGGAGGGGCCCCTGGGGCAAATCCTAAGGGTTGCATATCCCCCGGGAGAGGGGACAGCTGCCACTCCTGCCTCTGTTCTCCCAACCCAAACCGGAGAGGGTGCTGAACAAGGAGAAGATAGGTCCCAGAAGCCAAGAAGGTGCTGGCATCCCTGTCATTGAACTCAGGGTCTCAATAATTCTTTGTGTAAAATATCTTCAGACCTAAGAGATGGTTAAAGGCACAAAGTTTAAACATAGGGGTAGGGGTGTTGAGAGGGGTCTGGGGTACCCTGAAGCCCAGAAGTGTGATTCATTCCCCCTTGCCCAGAAGGGTGACTGTTCCACTGGGCCTGTCACCACAGGACATTTTCCATGACAAGCACTCACCTTCTTGGGGAAGGGGCATCAGGTTGACAGAGAAAAGACCCCGGTAAGGGGCCACTCTGTACATTAATACTTTGATGATTAAAGCTTGGGGAGAAGTAGGATTCTCCCCCAGGTTTCTGACTCAAACCCTCTCACTCAGCTGGATATGAAACCCAGTGTCCACACTACTCTCAGCTCTGACACAAGGCCGTGCCCACAGAACACTCCCAACTGAGGTCCTGAGAGTTAGGGAATAGGGTGGAAGGGGTTGGAGGGCATCTTCTGGAAGAGAGTGCTGGGGCAGATCACAGTTTCTGCTCCACAAGTTGCTGTAGACACAGTTTGCTGCCCACAGAGATGATGGGCAAGTGATAGTCCATGTGGTAGCTGATAAGGTGACTGACACTCTCAAAGTGGTGATCCTTTGTCCAAACTACACCCTTGGTCCACCAGTAGCAGATGCTTGGGCTGACCGCTCTTCAAGCCAGTGAGCACATACTGGCCAGGTGTGGTCATGCTTTCCTTCACCAGGAAGTCCCCATTGAGCTTCAGCAGTGCCTCAGCCTCCTGCTGGTTCAGCTTCCCATGGAACCAGGGGTGCCCTCAGAGCTGCTCAGCCATGACATCAACTGGGGAGGAGGAGGCACGTGAAGAGCATCTTCAAAGGGCTTCATGTCAAACAGGTCCCGGGTTGTGCTGCCACTGATGGCAGGACTTGGGGGCCCAGCACCATTCCCTGCTTGCTGGGTCTTGTCTAGGTTCTGCACGTTGACATAGGAGGGATCATCAAAGAGCTCTCTGCCTGGACAGGGTGGTGGAGGTGGCATCTGTTTGCAAACTTCTGGATCTCCCCCAACAGGCTATCCTACAGGCAGTGTAGCTCCCAAGTGGCTGGGGGTCTGGGCACTGGGTAGAAAGGGTTGAGCAGCCCCTAGAGTGGCTGCTTCCCGAAGCCTCATGTATACCACACGCCCAAGAGGGGGTTTCTTCCCAGGAAGTCATTATAGTGCTGATGGTGAGGTGGCTCTTCCTCCTCCTCATCCCAAGCTAAGCCATCAAAGCCAGTCATCCCGTCATAGGGGGTGACCAGTTTGATGTGGTTTCCTGAGGTATTGTTTAAAGTGCAATTCAACGACCTGGCCAATGGTGCTGATGACATCCTGGGCAAGCCCTTCAGGACACTCCAGAATGTGGCAGGCTTTCCAATTCACAGGGTCTTTGGCAACATTGGCAACATACTTGACTGTGTCTGGATCCCCACTGGATGCAAATGAGATAGACTGCATGTGGTGGTTAGTGATAATCTGTTTGCAGTCTGTGACCATGAGGTTGAGGCTGCTGGTGGAGGTGGTGAGAGTGATTGGCATTCCAGCAAAATTCAGGTTACTCCTTCCCAGAATAGAGCTGAGTGGATGGCTACAGGGCTTTCTCTTCCTTGTCACCCCCTTAGCACCCAGCACAGCCTCACATACCTGACTAATGGCCTCCCTCGTGACCTGAATCCAGGTGTTGAAGTCCAGGGCGCTCATTGACTGCAGGATCTCCATATAGCCCATGTACCAAAGCAAGTAGGAAACCCCGGGTCCCATGACTTTGTCAATGGGATACAGCCAGCCTTTGCATGGGCTTATTGACAGAGCTCCCATGGTGGGTCCACTCCTCACTCCCCAGCTGGCCCCCTTCCACCTGAGTCCTGCACTCACCACCTCCACTCAGCTTGTTCATGTCCTGGAGGAGGGGTAGGGGAATGAGTCTGGCATGGCTGCCCCTATGATGCCCTCCCCATCATTGGCTGCCCTTCCTGGCTCCCCCTTAGGCCCTAGGTGTCCCCTGGCCCAATTGGCCAGCCTCTGGTTGCTCATCCGGGGGAAGAAGGAGCACACGGTACTGGGACTATCGTCCCCAGACAAAGGGGGCAGGATGGGTCCCAGGGATGAGGCTGATGGGGAAGGCAGTTCCTCTGGTGGGGTGGACCCTGAAGGCCCTTCCTCCAGTGATGACAGAGACTCATTCCTCAGTGGATTGTACTTGGGCTTGGAGGGACAGGAGATCCCTAGCTGAGGTGAGAGAGGGGCTGCTGCTCAGCCTGGCCCCTCTGTCAGTTTGGGCAAGGAGGTCAGACAGGGATTATGCCCAGGCCCTTAGCCTGGTCCGACCTCTGTGGCCCAGGAGTCACAGAAGTCCTGGGGAATGAGAGGGACAAGTGGTTTCTGCTCCACAGCTCAGACTCAGACAGTTTTGGGTCCCATCCACACCCAATGTGGAGCCTCTTCCTCAGATAAAACTTTTTAAAGCTGAGCCCAGCCATGTATTTATATCATCAAATACCTATAAGTGGGGTAAGTTTCCTCTCCTCTTGAGGTTCCAAGATAAATCTGGGGCTCCTGGACCTGTCAGAAAATGGCATTCTTTACCTACCACAGGTCAGAAACCCTGTATAAGGGTTGTGTAGCAAAGGTATGAGGGCAGTTTTTATTCCTTAAAGGAAAGCACACTATTCCAGTCAAAGCCCAGGTAAAATAATCAGTTTCTCCAATTGTGTCCTGTTGCAAATGAAAACAGATTCTTTATGCAAATAACTATATTATTATAAGTTAAGAATATTTAAAAATAGTTTCCAAATCCTGGAGAAATCAGGTAGAGAGAAAAAATATGCTCCAAATTTTGTTCATAGGAGCACACTAAATTGGTAAAAGTTGTCAATAGCTCTAAAGAAAAGTTTCAAGACTAAAAAACAAAACAAAGGATCAGCAATATTTTTAGTGAAAAGTCAAAAAGATTAGTCCAGTCCATGCCACTAATTCCTGTTTTGCTTGATATTCATAAAAATTTTAGCTCTCCATGAATCCTGAAAGTGTTTCCTCTATTCTCATGTCATAATCTCCAAACTTATCAGAAACCTGCATTCAAGAGCACTTGTTAAGAACTTTATAGCTAATTATAAAATCACCTTCTAAAGAGGACAAAACAACATGACAATTGTCCATGGATAACAAAAATTTTAGGGCAGCCATACTCAAAGATACAATTGACAAGGAAATGTATTACCTCTGTGGCACACAATAATTTTAACAATTATGATTATTACTGATAATGAACACTAAATCATATCAGAGTTACAGGAGTTTCCCATAATTTTGGAAAACATACCAATAACATATTTATACAAATACACCCCAAAGAAAACCAAACACAATTTCATATTTGACAATGCTTCCTGTATACTTTTCACACCAAATAAGCCAAATTATATCATTTTTGAACTTTAGGGAACCTAATATCTTAAAGAATTAATTAGGTCCACAAGTACATGATTTATCATTTCATTTTGGAAACTTTGTCAAATATAAAAGGTTTAAAACACTTGATATTACAAAATAGAATCACAGGTCATTGTAAAATATGTCATTCTAAATGAATCACCAAAGTGATAACTCAAGGGTTTCAAAACAAAAAGGCAAAAACCATTATTTGTTATGAGAGGAGACTTCATTTTCAAAATAACTCCTAATAATAACAGCATGAAGCCAAATAAATTTGTTTCTCAAAATTTTACAAACGATCTATAGTATTTTAATTTTTGACCATCAGATATAACCTTCATAAGCCTTTATAACTTTTATTAAGGACTTGGTTAATGCTTCAAGAAAACCTTGTTAATCTAAAACAGGGGCCCATATGCTGGTCTTGCATCAGTGTGTCTTTGAAATTAATGATTAATTTATAGAGAAACTGAATTTATTTTCTCTTTCAAAATCAGCCCTTACAATCTCCCATATCTAACTTTTCCATGATAGTCTCTGGGCCTTGAGTTGACACAGCTTCAATTTTTCACCTGTATCTCAGGAACACAGTTTATTTTGATTGGTATCTTCTATGGGGCCTGAAGATGAGACTTTAGTTGCTCTCAGTGTTTAAGATCTAGCAATACTTGGTGCCCTTTTTACACCCAGGAGTCAAAGCCCTGTAACTCAATGTCACAAGGACATTAAAAGCACATACAGGAAGATACATAAATGTAATAACATTAATGTAAAAAAAAATTAAATCTCAGTTTTTTTCCTAAGCAAACCAAACTTAATAATAATGGCATAGAAATTATTTTGATAAAACATACAATTTATTAGGCCAGTTACCAAAAGGCAAAATAAAAGACCTTCTGCAGTGCACAGAATATTATGTTGGACGAAAACATTTCCTTTAGACCTTTAAGAAAATGTGCCTTTTAAAACGGGAATAAGAGAAAGCTGAAAAACAGCGAGATGCAATAAAAGTTGAACTTTGGGTTAAAAGAAATTAAAATATCTTATAATTTATAATGAGTAAACCAACCTCTTAAGAAAATTTCGTTGTTCTAACAAATAATTTAGTGTATAAGTGTTTTTTTTTATATCAAGCCCAATCTGTAGAAAGAGCCTTATATTTTTTCTTTAATTATATACAACTTGATCATATAAAAGGTTTTTTTTTTTTTTTTTTTTTTTTTTAATCCTCTTTTTGACTTACACAGACCACTCATGACAGGCTGGAACTTTCAGGTTTTTCCTGAATATCACTCTTTCTAAAACAACTAGTCATTTTATTTTAGGTCTAAATTTACCATACAAGATTCTTTCTCATATAAAATTATTTCTCGTTAAACTTTCTTACCACAGAAAACCTCTCTATTTTTATAACTTTCTTTACATCTCTTATTTCCTGCTTCCTTTTCCTTGTTTTATATATAACCTTTAAATAAGCTTCAAATTACACAAAACTTTTCATCTTTTAAAAAAGTACACACTTTTTTTTAGCAAGAATGTTTTCCTACAATATATTTTTATTGGAAAATACCCAAATAATGCAATGTCTACTATTTAATTTAATATAGCTTTATATTCTAAATTATGAGAAGTTTGTCTACAAGGATTTATCCCATTACATTTACTCATTTTATTTTAATTGTTTACCTAGATTATTTATGAAAACTGTGATAGTCGTCATTTAAAGTTATTGAACCGCCATTGCAAAATTGTAACTGAGACAGAGAAAAAGATTTTGCCTAACTGACTCCATCTTGCTTTTAACCTCCAAGCTGTCCTTGTTCATTCCTGGGTATAGGCTGAACTAACTTTGGGAGGAACTTAGTTTATAGTTTAGCTTTGAAATGAATATGATAACAGTCCTTTCCCAAAACAAACCTGCTTATTGCCAGTGAACTAGCCTGTCTAAAACCATGGGATTAGAAGTTATAATAATCTTACTAAATTCAAGATGCAACTTTTTTCATTAAACCAATATCAGTCTTATAAACCAATATCAGTCTTATTTATTAAAATTACACAAGCAAAGATTATTCTGTTTAAGGTTGGGTTTATAATTTTGTAATCCCTATGCCAAATTTTGACAACTTGCAGTATTTGGCAGAAATAAGTATGAAATTGCTTGATTAATAAATGCAAACAAAATGTATGTTGGCAATTCTTAAGACATTTCTAATATTACTTTACCAATAATTTTAAAGCTAGCTTATTTAATAAAGATTTTAACTTAAGTTACATAAACTTGAAAAAGCATTTGACTAGTCTTTTCTTTTTCCTTGACAAAGTATTTGATTCAAGTGCTTTTATTTTCTTAAGCCAATTAATTAGAGCTCTTTATATATTTTCAGTAGTGAAACATTTTGTACACAACACATAAATACATAGATGTATTAGGCATGCTGATAGAAGTACATCTTATAGATTTCCAAAACCTCCTCTTTTTTTTCCTGTCTTAAACTTGCAAACTCTTGATACCTTGCTTCCTTACCCTGGCAGTTGTCAGCTATATAGCCCTAAATCTGCATATTAAAGGAAACAATTCTGGTGAAAACCAGATAGCAAAATTTACGTTATAAGGTACAAAGACACTGTCTGGTGAGCTAGAGGGAGATTAAAAGGGATTTAATTGCCAATTGAACATAAAATTATGGTAGTCTATTACACACACATATACATACACATATACATACACACATAAACACACACAAAGATACTATAGCTTTTACTTCAGTGCTTTAGCCATGAGATAAATACAAATTCACTAGCTTGTAAAAAAAAAAAAAAAAAAGTTAGATCCAAACATGGTTTTCATTTAAGTAGAAAATAACAGCAGATTTAAAGCAGGCAGAAAAGAAAAATAGGGAAAATTGGGACCTACAAACTCTATAGTCTGCAGGTCAGCCTTGGGACTCTTTTACTTTAATGTAAATATGCACAAAAACCATATTACTTCCATTTTACTCTGGCAAGTAGAGGTGCCATAAAACCGACAGAGTGCTCAAAAGGGGGTCATTCTCCTTATTTTCAGATTATTCATTTCCCACTTTTTTTTTTTTTCTTAGAAGGAGAAACTGGGTCTTTGGAAGATGGCCGAATAGGAACAGCTTCAGTCTCCATCTCCCAGCGCGAGCGACACAGAAGACCGCGATTTCTGCATTTTCAACTGAGGTACTGGGGTCATCTCACTCGGGAGTGCCGGACAATCGGTGCTGGTCAGCTGCTGCAGCCCGACCAGCGAGAGCTGAAGCAGGGCGAGGCATCGCCTCACCTGGGAAGCGCGAGGGGGAAGGGAGTCCCTTTTCCTAGCCAGGGGAACTGAGACACACAACACCTGGAAAATCGGGTAACTCCCACCCCAATACTGCGCTGTAACACCGGCACACCGGAGATTGTATCCCACACCTGGCCGGGAGGGTCCCACGCCCACGGAGCCTCTCTCCTTGCTAACACAGCAGTCTGCGGCAATCTAACCGCAAGGCAGCAGCGAGGCTGGGGGAGGGGCGCCCGCCATCGCTGAGGCTTAAGTAGGAAAATAAAGCCCCTGGGAAGCTCGAACTGGGGGGAGCTCACAGCAGCTCAAGGAAACCTGCCTGTCTCTGTAGACTGCGCCTCTGGGGACAGGGCTCAGCTAAAGGAGTAGAAGCCTGTGAAACGCGAACGACTCTGTCTGACAGCTTTGAAGAGAGCAGTGGATCTCCCAACACGGAGGTTGAGATCTGAGAAGGGGCAGTCTGTCTGCTCAAGTGAGTCACTGACCCCTGAGTAGCCTAACTGGGAGACATCCCCCACTGGGGCAGTCTGACACCCCACACCTCACAGGGTGGAGTACACCCCTGAGAGGAAGCTTCCAAAGCAAGAATCAGACAGGTGCACTCGCTGTTCAGCAATATTCTATCTTCTGCAACCTCTGCTGCTGATACCCAGGCAAACAGGGTCTGGAGTGGACCTCAAGCAATCTCCAACAGACCTATAGCTGAGGGTCCTGACAGTCAGAAGGAAACCTACCAAACAGGAAGGACACCTATATCAAAACCCCATCAGTACGTCACCATCATCAAAGACCAGTGACAGATAAAACCACAAAGATGGGGAAAAAGCAGGGCAGAAAAGCTGGAAATTCAAAAAATAAGAGCGCATCTCCTCCTGCAAAGGAGCACAGCCCATCGCCAGCAACGGATCAAAGCTGGTCAGAGAATGATTTTGATGAGATGAGAGAAGAAGGCTTCAGTCCATCAAAC
>NC_045445.1:88429813-88463742 GCF_002776525.5 Piliocolobus tephrosceles
CTTAAAGTATAATAAAAAATAAAAAAATAAAAAAAAATAAAAAAAAAGAAGGAGAAACTGAGCTATGGCCTAGGGGTTGTGGATCAGTATGTGCTGCTTGTGGGCAGGACTCCACAGTTGGTCACAACTGAGTCAATTCCACCCTCTTATATGTCTCAGTTTCACTCCAGAGGTCTATAACCTCTTGTAGCAGGACGAGCCACAGACAAAACTCCTCAGACGCCGAGTTAAAGAAGTAAGGGGTTAATTCAGCCAGGGGCATTGGCAAGACTCCTGTCTCAAGAGCCGAGCTCCCCAAGTGAGCAATTCCTGTCCCTTTTAAGAGCTCACAACTCTAAGGGGGTGTGTGTGACAGGGTCGTGATTGATTGAGCAAGCAGGGAGTATGTGACTGGGGACTGCATGCACTGGTAATTAGATCAGAACGAAACAGGATAGGGATTTTCACAGTGCTTTTCTATACAATGTCTGTAATCTATAGACAACATAACTGATTAGGTCAGGGGTCAATCTTTAACTGCCAGGCCCAGGGTGTGGTGCTGGGCTGCCTGCTTGTGGATTTCATTTCTGCCTTTTAGTTTTTACTTTTTCTTTCTTTGGAGGCAGAAATTGGGCATAAGACAATATGAAGAGTGGTCTCCTCCCTTATTCTCCACTTTGAGACTCTCACTCAATAGTGGGAATTCTCACTTTCATTTTTATTCTTCATGTCTTCTTGCAAGACAGATGGATAGTGATTCATATAGTACACTTGTGCTGAAGCATTTTGGTGAACTAAGGTAGTGATGAAGCTTTTATCATTTGAAGAAGTAAAGGTAGCAAACAAGGGAGCAGAAAGCAGGTTCCTATTACTATTATAACTCTTATTATAAGAATTTTAAATCCTCCTAGCATTGGGAACCAATTTCTAAACACGGCCCCAGGATCAAATCCATGCCACACTTGTATGGGCACATATGCCAGCTTTGTCATATCTCTAACTATATCTTCAGCTACTTGCCCTTGATTATCTACATGTAGGCAGCAATTAGTAAGGTTAAATTTCCTACAGACCTCTCCTTCAGCTGCTAGCAAGTAGTGGAGAGCTAATCTATTTTGACAGATAGCATTTCTCATCTGAGTTTCTTGCTGGCCAGAATTGTCAAGGCTCTGCCAGTTTTATTAGTGATTATTTCTAAGACAGCTTGTAACCATATGATTTGGTTGATCATGTAAATAGGGGTCCGGTGTCCTCATGAGACATCTTGTGCCTCAGTAGCAGGCCCATAATATTGTATGATTCTCTCAGGGGGCCATTTATCAATTTTTCAATTTCCTATAGCTATGCTTCTCTTTTTGAAGGAAGCATAGACAGGGAAGCCCAAGAGTTTGCCTGTTTTTATGGGCAGTAGGAAGAAAGATGGTTTAATAGTGCCAATAACACAACTACCTGCCTACTAGTCAGGTAATTTGACATAAACTCTATGCCTACATATCCAGTATAATCCAGTTGGGGCTGTCCAGTCCCTGTGGGACTCCAGGTGGGTCCACACAGTTTGCAACTTTGGGAATTTAGTAAATGGATTTCTCTCTGTGTGATTTGAACTCCACCAAGTGACTGTTTTTGTGGTACCATTATACAGTTTCTGTCTCAGACAACTAAGTTGTCCTGCGGGGTGCGTGAATTCTTTTCCTTCTCTACTATGCAGTATTGTCCAATAATTGAGGCTTTTAGGACCCAGAAATTATCGGGGTGATTCTTTTGAGCCAGGAATTCATCAGGAACTGGGTCTGGAGGTACTAATTCTCAGGCTTCCCATGGCCTTTCATCTCCTATTACAGTTCCTCTACATACATAACATGAAGTGACATTGAGAGACTGGGCTACATGCTTGACTAATTGCAAAAACAATTTTCTTGTTTTTCCTGGAATTTCTGGTACTGGCATATTTAGTTCATCATAGAAAGCTTGAAACATTGACTCAGGAGAGCATTTATAAACTTCTCCTTGAACCAAGATATTTACTCTAGGATCCAGTCTGGCCCCATCGATTCCTAAGGCCACACGCTCCTCTTTTTTCCAGCAAGGATCAAGGGGATTGGTTATTACTAGCTCTGAGGGGTTACATTGTCCCTTAGTATAGGAAGGGCCATTTTTTCTTTCATTTTTTATTTTCTGAAGGTGGACTGGATCCTTTTCATTTTTTTTTTTATCCAACTGGCCTAAATGACACAAGACCAGTATTTACATTTATTTCCAGAAAGTCCTAATTCATGACAGATGTACTTATTTTTTGCCATGTAGCCTCTTTTCTAATTAAGAGAACTATACCTTATTCCCAACTTATTAGTATTAATGACAGCACAGGCATCAAATTTTAAGGTGACTTGTTTGGGCACCCCTTTTTCTTCTGTTTTGGCTAACACGTTACTTGTATCATTTATGAGCCCCCACCAGTCCTCAGTCCTTAATCTTATTTTAAAAACTGTGGTCCTGGGACGCTCAGATGGGTCAAGACACACATCAGGTTGGTCATTTCCTGGGTTACATACTTTGTATAGAATAACATTATACAAACAAGTTCTTTTTAGAGTTCCAGTACACTTATAACAATCATAAAATAATGGGACCATAGCAACCTTTTGTCCTACCTCAGTGACTTCATGTATACACTGGGAACAGTCCTCAGTCTGAGGAAGGTCAGTTGAAGTCCTTACTGGTAAAAGTCTAAATTTTAAGGAAAATGAGTCCCACAATGTGTTTTTTCATGTTTTGGCTGTGCGTGGACCAGTCAGCTTCCGGGTGTGACTGGAGTAGGGCTTGTTGTCTTCTTCAGAGTCACTTTGCAGGGGTTGGTGAAGCTGCTCCCGTCATGTACCACTCACAGTCTAATGATGTTTAAGGATAGTCTCGGAAGATGGGTGTGCTAGAATAAACTGAGTCCAACACCTCTACACAGTTATGTTTAACTGGGCTCTCTGATACCGGGAGCAAGGTGGTGGGGTTTAGGGTGTTGCAAACTTCAATGGTTATGTGGGGATTTTCAAATAGCAAGCTTTGGTACTTGGTTAATCTAGCGTTTGTTAACCAATGATGTCCTTTGGTAGTCATTAAAGTTACCACAGCATGGGGAGCCTTTATATTCAGGTTTTGCCTAAGGGTTAGTTTTTCTGCTTCTTGTGCTAACAGGGCCGTTGCTGCTGGGGCCCTTAGACCTGGGGGCCAGTCTTTGGAAACCCTGTCTAGTTGTTTTGAGAGATAGGCCACTGGCCTTGGCCAGGGCCCTACATTCTGGGTTAAAACTCCAACTGCCATTTTTTTTTTTCTTTCTGACACATAGAGTGTAAAGAATTTTGTCAGGTCAGGTAGCCTCGGGGCTGGGGCCGACATGAGTTTTTCTTTTAACTCATGAAAAGTTTGTTGCTTTTGGTTGTAATAGATGTAGTTTATCTAATCTACATTTTTATTAACTGTCACCTACCAAAATATTGACTCAAATCCTGTGGCTATCTGATTTCAAGCTTTAAATTGATCTGGTATTTCTCATGGGACTCCAATTGCGTATAAATAGACATAAGAGTCAAAAGACCCATAAGGGGCTTCTCTCGCTTTACGATGTCTTATTTTTTTTTCCTTCTGGTTGATGAAATGCCAGGGTGAAAGGGATAGCCAATTGGACTAAGGTACAAGTGCCACTCCAGTTATTCGGCAGAGTGCCCAGTAAAGGTCCACCACAATACCACCACACATCCGCTTGGGGATGAACACGGGCTGACTGATTGATAAGCTCTTGACAATACTTAAGCTCACTGCATCCTTTCAGGTCTCCAAGGAATGCTAAGTTTCCTCCCTGTCATGAGAGACACGAAGTGAACTTAGTGTTGGGAGACAGAGGCTGGATGGCCCTCAGGGGCTGACCCACAGGGTGCTAGACTTTGGGATATAGCAGAAAGAAGTTGGCATGACTTATTACTCCAGGCTGTAGAATCCTGGAAAAGAGCTACCATGCAGCCCACACCTGGTCGACTGGAGGACCACCTTAGTGGAAAGGGGACAATTTGGGTCTCTGGCCTGCCATGTGCACAAGCATAACGATTGCTTTTGTTTAACGTGCAGATGGAATATTTGATCCATTTTAACCAGGCATTTGCATCTTGGTATCCTGCCTTAATTGCTAAAGTTTTTTTAAGTCTTTAACTTCTATGATCCTCTAGTAAAATGAATGTATGGTTTTAGAAAATTACAAAAACTGATTGGGGCAGTCCATCCTTGCTCTTTAGTGGTCCACAGAACCTTGGGCTAACTTTGGCATGAAAGCTCTACATTGGGGGGGCAAGACTCCTGGTTGGCACTGGGGTCTTTACCAAAATCTCCCTGGATTAAATGGTCCTAGTTTGCTAAGGCCCAGTCTGAGGAGAATCAAGAGGGACAGAAGTACTTTTCTGAAGTAGAAAGCTGTCTTTGACTTAGTAAGTCCTCACAGGGTATAACAAGGCAAGCATTAAATGCAATAGTTTGAGGCAAAATGACTTGGTTATGTTAATAACTAGATGGTCAGCAATAGAATGAGGAAAGAAGAAAGAGTAATAGAATAGATGAAAAGAGTTAAATTTTTCTTAGCTTTAGTTTGGTAGGGATTTCCCTGGGACTATGGCCCACAACTCTGGAGGGGGTGGTGCTTTCTTGACTTGGGTGTGATGAGTCCATCTTTTTTTTTTTTTTTTTTTTTTCTGTATGAACAGCAGTCTTGGTGATTATCAGCACAAGGTAGGGTCCTTCCCAGACTGGCCCAAGTTTTTCTTCTTTCCACCCTTTGATGAGAATGTGATCTTCAGGCTAGTGCAGGCTTATCAGAAATTCTAGGGGTGGTACATATGCTAAAAGACTTTTTGTTTTTGAGAGAAAGGAAAGTGGAAGATAAACCAAGTATATAATTTTTAAGAAATTGACCTTTTGTTTTAAATGTGGGGACCTTGGCAGTGGACTTATAGTCCTTAGTGCCTGAGAAATTTCCTTTAGCCCCTATTTTTATTAGTTTTTAAACTAAAGAAAGCCAAATACCATTGTACATTTAACAATGCTTCTTGTATGACTTTTATACCAGATAAGCTAAATTTTATCTTTATATTAGTGTGTTATTAATGTTAAACCTAATTTTAATAACATTTGTAGACTTATTTATCTAATTTTTAATGTTTGACCATAAGGTAAGATTTTATAGACTCTTTTTAACCTTTTATAATTTTTGCTAAAGAACAGGTTGGTGCTTTAAGAAAAACCTGTTATGGTTTTACTTTAATGTAGAATTCAAAGAAAAACTGGATGATACTTCTTTAACTTTAGCTAATATGTTTACACACAGAATTTTCTTTAAAATTAACATTTTAAAACTTGCTTAAACCTTCAAAACAATAATTTTGTAAACTTTTTAATGTAGGTAAAAATGTAGATTCTCATGCCTCCTTATAATCCTTTTACCAAAGGTATATTTTACTTTTCTTATACACCTTGCACATAAACTTTTTTTTTCAATAGTTTTACATTCAGGAGGCCTAGTTACTTTTAAATTATACAACTTTTTTGCATAAATTCTTTTTTATAACATTTTTCTCTTTCATGACTTTCACAAACTATTCTTTGACATGCCTCAACTTTCTGACTTATCACAAATATTTCTTTCTTTAAACAACCAGTTAGTTTATTTCCCAACAAGAATTGCCATATAATAAATACTCTTTTTATATAAATTCCGCCCCCTCCCCCCCTTTTTTCCATTTTATTTTCCTTAGGATACTTCTGAACTGGTGAGGTGTGTTCACAATGAGGTTTCCTCTAAAAGTTATTTTTTTTTACTTTTTTTTTTTGTTAGCAAAGCCATTGCCACTACAGATTGAATGCATTTGGGCCATCTGCAGGTTACTGGGTTAAGGATTTTTGATAGCAAGGCCTCAGTGCTTTTGGGATGTGCCCTTGTTTACACTGACAACAAAGTGATATTGGAGTGTTATAGGGTTACAGAGAATAACTTCAATTATCAATTATAGGCTTTTAAATTACCTTGGCTTTTAAAGGAATCGGGTACACTTTTTTTTCTTAACTACTTATATCTCTCTCTCTCTCTTTTTCCTTGACTCCCTCTTTGTCTGTCTCTTCTTCTCTGTCTCTTCCTCTCTCTATTTACCATTTTTTCCTCTCTGTCTCTTTCCTTTCTCTCTCTCTCTGCTGGTCTTTCTTTGCCTCTGCCAGCCGCTTATGCTGCCGTTCTCTCAACCACTGTGTGTTGGGGGCGGGGAGTCTAAAACCAGCTGTAACCAAGTGTCTATGTACAGGAACTGGCTGTACTACCTTGACCATACCTTTGAAACAAGGGACCTGTCCAGGCCTCCTTCTAATGGCCAACCTGCCTCTAAGGCTGGCAAGTCTGTCTTACACAATGTTTTAAGTTTTCCTAGTGTCATAGTACTCCACAGTCTCCTTTAAATTATTTATTGACATTTTTCAACATAGTTCCTAGTAGGGTGGGCTTATTTGTGCCTGACCTACACTTCTTTGAGACAAAACACCATGCTCACACCACACGCACACCATAAAACAAAGAATGGGTTAAAAGGGCACACACATACTTTAGCAGTTTGCACCAAACCAAAATCAAAACCAAAATCAGAGTATCCAGAAATCCAAGCCAGGTCAAAATCAAAACCAAAGTACCAAGTCAAGTCAAAAACAAAACCCAAGTGCCGGTACAGGCACACCGTGGGTGATCAGGTCATGCTTCCACTGGAGTGGGAGTGGGCAAGTTCCCAAGACAGGTCCTGTCAAGCAATTCAAACCGAGTCAAAACCAAAACCAAAGTGCCAATAAAGGCACACCATGGGTGATCTGGCCACGCTTCCACTCAAATGGAGTGGGTAAGTTTCCAAGACTGGTCCTGTCAAGCAATTCAAACCAAGTCAAAACCAAAACCAAAGTACTGATAAAGGCACACCATGGGTGATCAGGCCACACTTCCACTCAAATGGAGTGGGCAAGTTTCAAAAACTAGTTTTACCAAGTTTTAGATGTCCAGACTCCAAGTGCCAGTTCCTTCCCAGTGTTCAGCCACTGCCTTGATCCTCCTTGGGGGCCTGACACACATTGCTCTGGCAAGGCATCCCACCAGGGCAAATGCCTACCTGTGAGTGCTCTCAGGATCCACGTAGCTCAGGCTGGTTGGCGTCCCCCGCAGGAATTTTCCACAGGGCAGGCTGAAGCTGCCTAAGGAGCTACCTCAACCATCCAGCAATCATCTCATTTACCGGTCAGGGAACCAAGAAATGTAGCAGGACGAGCTGCAGACAAAACTCCTCAGACACCTGGTTAAAGAAGGAAGGGGTTTATTCGGCCAGGGGGATAGGCAAGACTCCTGTCTCAAAAGCTGAGCTCCCCAAGTGAGCAATTCCTGTCCCTTTTAAGGGCTCACAACTCTAAGGGGGTGTGTGTGACAGGGTCGTGATTGATGGATCAAGCAGGGGATACGTGACTAGGGGATGCATGCCCCAGTAATTAGATTGGAACAAAGCAGGATAGGGATTTTCACAGTGCTTTTCTATATAATGTCTGTAATCTATAGATAACATAACTGATTAGGTCAGGGGTCAATCTTTAACTACCAGGCCCAGGGTGTGGTACGGGGCTGTCTGCTTGTGGATTTCATTTCTGCCTTTTAGTTTTGAATTTTTGTTTCTTTGGAGACAGAAATTGGGCATAAGACAATACGAGGGGTGGTCTCCTCCCTTACCCTGAGAGGGCTCAAAATGCCAGATGATCAACCCTTATATGCATTTTCCGGATGAGACATTTTTAAAATTAATTTCTCTTGGGGATTTCCCTACAGAGTCACTGTATGTCATGGGGGTCAACCCCCTAGAAACTCCAACAAGGTTCCTGATCACCCAAGGGTGCCTTTCAGCTGGAAAGAGCAAATGCTCTTTCTCTTCGGAGCTGCGAAAATCTCAGTCTATCATTAACATATGAAAACAACAGTTCAGTTCCTCATGCAAATGTGCACAGACACATTGAATTAAGATTAATTCTGCGAGAAAAATCACTAGAGAAGACCCTTTAGAATGCATCTCTGAACAAGAATTAGGATCCTTAAACAACAACTTCCTAGGAGAGAAAAAAAAAAAAAAAAAAAAAAAAAAACAGCCAAGACCACTTCCTGTAAACTGTGCTCAATCACCCAAAACTTTGTAGCTATTGTGTGCCATCATACATGCCAAAGTCAAATCCTCTCACAATGCAAAAACCGAAAAGGTCAGGTCATGTAATACAGGAAAACAGAGGTTTAAGCCTAAAAATAATCTGAATTCTTCAAAGGGGTTCAAATCATTAGAAGCCCTTTCTAGATTTTTTGGTACTGCAGATGGCAAAGGGGGAAGGAGGTATAGGGTGAAAGAAAAGTAAATTAAAATAACAATTATGAAATTATTTTAAGACAGGAAGCAAACACAGAAACCAAACACATGGTTTTTTGTTTTCTCCTTTTTTTTTTTCTTTTACAGCTGCGAGGAATTTTAGCCAAACTAGACAGGACTTGTTACGCACAATTTGGAATTCTCACTCGGACTTGACCAAGTCAGGCAGAGTTGGTCAAATCTGATGGGAGAAACACTGGAACAAACAAGAATAAAACCCAGCTATATGATCACTGAGCACTCTAATGGTAAAGAGAAATTAAGATCAACTGGTTGTTAAACTTAACTTTAGCCAAGACAACCCCCAATTCAATTACTTACCTAGGGATGGGTCTCAGGCTGAAGACTGCACTCTACCACCTGAGAAGCAGAAAAAGAACCCTCATCTTTCCTGTTGGAAGTGAGCTCAAACTCCATAAAGGAGTTAACTGCCTTCCATTGTCATGGAAGCAGGAAAAACTTGCCTTTTTTGTGTTGGAAGCAAGTAACACTCCAAAAAGGAAGTGGAGTTGTACTGCAAAATAAACTTTAGATCTTGACCAAATCTGAGGAGAACAGGGGTTCTCTGGAGGGGGTTCTCTCAGACCTCAGCAAAATTTCCTATTGGTTTGAGCCATAAAGTTAGCTCATGCTGGTACCAAGCACTGATAGGAGATTTGTCAAAGGTCAGCGGCATCTCCACTCCAAATCCCTTCGTGGTAACCAAATGTGAACCTGAAAATGTGAGACAGGGCTCAGTTAATTTAGAAAGCTTATTTTACTAAGGTTGAGGATGTGTGCCCATGACAAAGCCTCCAAAGGAGGCAATCAGATATGCATTTATCTCAGTGAGCAGCAGACGGATGACTTTAAAGAGAAAGGGAGTCAGGTTTGCCCTAAGCAGTTCCAAGCTTGAGTTTTCCTTTTAGCTTAGTGATTTTGGGTGCCGAAGATACTTTTCTTTCACAAAGTTTTTTTTTTTTTTTTTTTTTTTTTTGAGACAGGGTCTCTCTCTGTCAATCAGCTGCAGTGCAGTGGCACAATTAGCCCACTATAACTTCAAACTCCTGTGCTCAAGGGATTCTCTTGCCTCAGTTTCCTGAGTAACTGGGACTGCAGCTGTGTGCCACCATACCCGGCTAATTTTAAATTTTCTTTTGTAGAGATGGAGGTATCAATATGTTGCTCAGGCTGGTCTCGAACTCCTAGGCTCAAGCCATCCTTCTGCCTCAGCCTCCCAAAGTGTTGGGATTACAGACATGAGCCACCACACCCAGCTAAATCGTGCTTTGTCATTAACAAATGGCCATTCTGTTTCTCTCTAGGTCACAAGGATGAGGCTGTTTGCTGCTGCTCCTCAGAGCTGCCCCAACACTTTACACAAAAGGCAGCACTTCATTCTACCCCTCCCCTGTCACCTCAATATCAATTAAAGCCTTTGCTGTAATTGGAGCTTTAAATCCAAGGTTTCTAGATTCTGTTGTCAACCACAAGGGAGTTTAGTCTGCCTCCTTCCCCCTACCTGATACTGTAAACCAAAAATGAAATTTTAAGCCCTGCCCTACTCATCTGAATTTCTGCCTCCTCTTAGCTAAGGGTATTTCAGAGTTAACCTAAAAATCTAGCTCAGGTCATGATGGAAGAGGGGATTGGACATGCCTCATTATACCCATCCAGCATTAACATTAACACAGACCTTAAGTATAATTAAAAAAAAATTACAATCTATTTTCCCTGGAGTCTGCTACCTGAAGGCTTCATCTGTATGATAAAACCTTGGTCTCCATAACCCCTTATCTTAACCCAGATATTCCTATCTACTGATAATAACTCTTTCAGCCAATTGCCAATCAGAATATGTTTAGATTTATCTATGACTTGGAAACCTCTGCTTCAAGTTATCCTGCCCTTCCAGATCAAACCAATGTAAATCTTACATGTAGTAATTGTTGTCTCATGTCTCCCTAAATTGTACAAAAGCAAGCTGTACCCCAACTATGTTAGGCACATGTTGTCAGGTCCTCCTGAGGTTGTGTCATGGGTGCATCCTTAACCTTGACAAAATAAACTTTCTTAGCTGACTGAGACTTGACTCCAATATTTTGGATTTACAATACCTACAGCATTTTTACATTTTCCAAAGTACTTTGTTTCCATTCATTCATTTTATCCCCATACCAACGCTGCAGGGACGAACATTTTCATATTCTAGGTGAAGAACCAGAGGCCAGGAGAGGTGATGTGGCTAGGATTCAGATTTCAAGCCTTTTCACTCAGTTGTAAATGCCATTGTAGACAATTTGATGTGAAAACAAACATATAAATAAGTGAATATGCAACTTGTAGAACTCTTAATTAGCAAAGAGTATGTATCTTTAGTGGGGTAATGTGTAAGTATTAGCAGCAGCGAATCCATATGTGTTGCAGCAACCTCAATTCTTACCTCCACAGAAGAAATAATTCAACTGAGGGGTAAAGAAGATAGAAGAAGAGACAAAGGCAAGTTTTATAGCAGGAGTGAAAGTTTATTAAAATGTTTTAGGGCAGGAATAAAAGGAAGTGAAATACTCTCAAAGAGGGCCAAGTGGGTGACCTGAGAGATCAAGTGTGTGCAGTTTGACCTTTGACTTGGGGCTTTATATGTTGGCATGCTTCCAGAGGGTTTTGTTTCTTCTTCCCTAATTCTTCCCATGAAGTGGGCTGTCCACATACACAGTAGCCTGCCAGCACTTGGGAGGGGTCACATGTGCAGCAGATTTACTAAAGTTGTACGCATGCTCACTTGCGGCATTTTTCCCATATAAGTCAAGTGTTCCTAGAAGAAGTTCATCTGCCATTTTGCCTGTTAGTGCACATGCTTGAGCCCACTCACGCAACTCCTGAGATGTTATTGAAAAGCTGCTAATCACCAAGTTCAGATGTTCTTATCTATTGGGAGACTGTCTTTTCCTGGTGCTGGCTGTGATCAATTATTATTTTGGAGAGACAGTTATCAATCGCCTGACCATCACCTGATGGTTGCCTGACATTCTTGGTTGGAAAAAGGGGCCCTCTCCTGCCCTGCTTCTGAGATACCTGTTTTATATTATTTTCATGTCTGACACTAATAGCTCCATCTGGACTCACCAACCACTCCTATGGTCCCACCCAGAAATAACTCTCTGCAAGAGAACAGCTTTGACATCCTATGATTTCACCTCCAACCTAACCAATAAGCACTCCCCATACCCTAGCCTTCTGCCAACCAAACTGTATTTGAAAATCCCCTAACCTCCCAGACTTCGATGAGATTAATTTGAGTAATTACCCCATCTCCTGTGTGGTATGGCTGACTTCCCATCAATTAAACTTCCTTTACTGCAATTCCATGGTCTTTGTTTGTGTAGCAAGTAGAAAGAACTCGTCTGGTGATTACAGACATGGACTTGAGATCGTTAAAGAATGAAGGGAGGAGCAGAGACAGGCAATCAGAAAGAATCAATTCTTAGAACACCATGGGAGAAACTGAGATGCATGTCCTGGAAACAGTGAGGAGTTTGATGTGACTGGACTGCAGAAAGCTACAGAGAAAAAGTGGGTGCCAAGGCAGCAGAGGAAGGTAAGAGCAGCTTCTGAAGGGACCTGAATTCCATTATGGGCACCCAAAACACCATGGGCTAATGGTGGATGGACAGAGGAGATGGGTCCTCTCAGTGAGACTCAAGCTTTTCTATTCTGGCCTTTACCCCTCCTATTACAGCCTTCCCTGATACCTTTCGGACATAGGATAGCCTCATCGGTTTCTCTTCATATTCAGTTCAAGCTTATTTGTACAAGCAACATTCAGTCTCCAGGGAACGAATTCACCATAGAAACAGGCTAGGGCCATTTTCTGGTCCAGTAGTGAAGTACTTCTTTCTTGCTGGAAAAGGCAGAATTTCTCCCAGGTGGTGGCCACCCGGGATCCTTTCCCTTTCCCACCCTACCAGCTGTGAGCCTCAGTCAGCCTTAGGCCCAATTAAGTTTCTTGTTCAATGGGGCATCTGGTTGCTTTAGCTTGAGCTCTAATGATTTGGCTGGGCCCCTCCAGTGAACTGCAAGGTCCATTTTCTTCAGCGGTTCTATTTTTGTTTCTTTGAGAGATCCAGGCTTCAAATACTAATGTAGAAGGCTCAATTATCTTAAGAATTCATCTTCCTCTCTCTTCAGCTCACCTCCCTCTCCCTCCAGGGATCTGTGTCATGTCATACTGATGCTCTGTCCAAGATGATGACTCTAGTGAAGGCACTTTCACATTAAATTATTTCTCTGGCTCATTGTCCCACCACTGTTTTGAGCTCTTTTCTTAACAGCATCAGTGTGAAAAAACCTTAGGGGTTTAGTTAACTAGGAGCTCAATATGAGTCAGAAGTGTGATGTGACTGCCAAAAAAATTAATACAATTTAATCAGAAAACAGGGCCCAGAAGGAAAGTGGCAAGAGCTTTACGCTGATTTGCTGCTCCACCCTGGGAGGCAGTGCCTGCTGCTTCACCGCCATGATTAAGGATGCTGCAGATGGAAAGAAAAAAGGGCACTGTCCTGGGAGACTGCAATGACACTGGCCTCCTGTTGGTTTCTCACCAGACCAAGAATGCTCCTGCCTTAAAGGGCTTTGAATAGGCCGTTCTGTATGCCTAAAACACTTCCTGCAGTTTTTGACATGGCTCACTCCCTTACTTCCTTAAGCCTGTGTACAGATACATTTTCTCCAGAGAGGCTGCCTCAAACCCCCTATTTAAAATAGTTCCTCCCATCAGTGTCTATCTTCTCTTATACTGCATTATCTTTATAGCACTTACAATCTTCTGATTCAAATTATCTGTTTATCCCAGTAGAACGTAAGCTTATCATAGGGTTTTGTGTGTTTTGTCCACTGTTGTGTCTGTAACAATACTTGACAAATATTGGAGCTAGCTGAAAATTTACCTAGGAAGCCTCTTTTTAGGCTTTCTTGACATTTTCACTAATTACTTAGCCAATGCCTGAATTGGTATGTATTGGATAAATTGATGAATGTATTGGCAATGATGTTGCAGGGGGGTTTAAACATTGGATGGGGATTTGCCTAGACCCACACCACCCAGTACGGTAGTTATTAGATACATGTGACTATTGAGCACTTGGAATGAGGCTTGTCTGAGTTGTGATGTGTTGCAAACGTAAAATATACACCAGATTTTGAAGCTTTTTGCATAAAAACGTGTAAAATATTTCTGTAATCATGTTTTTATTGATTATATATTTAAATAATAATTTGAATGTACTAGGTTAAATAAAATATATTCCTAAATTTAAGTTCACCTGCTTCTTTTTTCTTTTTAAATGTGTCCACTAGAAAATTTAGAATTACGTATGTAACCAGCATCATATCTGTATTAAGTAGCACTGCTTTGGAGATTTTGACCACCTCCGTGTTTAAACTGTGACCTTTACAAGCTTGTGATGTGTGTGTGTGTGTGTGTGTGTGTGTGTGTGTGTGTGTGTGTGTGTGGTAGAGGTAGTTCTTTGTAATTTACACAGAAGAGGGTTCTTCATAATCACTGCTACTAGGGACTGGTGACAGCAGGGTCAAATAAGCACTATGATTTATTACTCTACCTCATCTTTCTCACTTGTGCCATTTGTCATCTAAGCTTGCCACAGAGCTGATAGCCACAAGCCAGAATAAATGGCTACATTTTTTTAACCTTCTTTCTTACTCCTGCCCACCTATGTTTCCCCTGATGGTGACATTAAAGCACACGTAAATGGCACAAAGGTGAGCTACAAATTGGAAGAAGAAAATCTAGCCACAAGCACTCCGAACCATCCACACCCTGCAAAATCTGCCACTTCAGAAAATATATCTCTGCCTCATAAGTAATTTTATGCCTGTAACCAACTCCTGCAGCAGATCCCTATGCTGGGTTATCCCAAAAAGGCAATAGAAAAATAAGAGACTTTTTCTAATTACCCTCTAGGAAATTAGAAAGTTGGGAACTAAAGCTCACATGTGGGTGAAAAGTTAAACAAGAATAAAGAACAGTCATCCAAGAAAGGATGGGAAAAAAGTGATTAAGAGGCAAACAAATGACCCAGAAAGTTGGTGCTCTAGGAGTTCAAATAAGGTATAGCTCCAAGGGCTAAGACAGTCAGAGAAAGCTTTTTGGAGGGGGTAGTACTTGAGCTATTCCTTGAAAAACGTGTGTGATGTTTCAAGATCCAGGATTTCCAGAGCTTGAAGGACCTTACATGACATAGTGCACTTCTCATTGTACAGATAAGAAAACTGAGGCCCAGAGAGAAATAAAATCACAGGAAAATGATAAGATTAGTACTAAGAATTTTTTCATGTTTCTCGACTTCAAACTATACCACAGGGCTACCATAACCAAAAGAGCATGATACCAGGACAAAGACATACAAATAGACCAATGGAACAGAATAGAGAGCCCAGAAATAAGGCCATACACTTATGGCCATCTGATCTTTTATGAAATCAATGAAAAAAAGCAATGAAGAAAAGACTCCATATTCAGTAAATAATGCTGGGATAACTGGCTAGCCATATGCAGCAGATTAAAACTGGACCCTTTCTTATACCATATGCAAAAATTAACTCAAGATAGATGAAAGACTTAAATGTAGAACCCAAAAGTATAAAAACCCTGGAAGACAACTTAGGCAATATCATTTTGAACATAGAAACTGGCAACGATTGCATGACAAAGACATGAAAAGCAACCACAAAGAAAGCAAAAATTGACAAATATCTCATTAAACTTAAGATATTCTGCACAGCAAAAAATAAAAAAAAAAAAAAAAAAAAAAACTATTAACAGAGTAAAGAGACAACCTATAGAATGGGAGAAAATTTCATGAACTATGCATCTGATAAAGGTCTAATATCCAGCATCTACAAGGAACTTAAACAAATTTACAATAAAAAATACCAAACAACTCCATTGAAAAGTGGGTAATGGACATGAACATAGACTTTTCATATGCATGTGACTGACAAGCATATGAAAAAACTCTCAATACCACTTATCATTAGAGAAATGCAACTCAAAACCATGATGAGATACCATCTCACATCAGTCAGAATGGCTATTATAAACATTTCAAAATAACAGATGCTGGCTAGGTTGTCGAGAAAAAGGAATGCTTATACACTGCTTGTGGGAATGTAAATTAGCTCAGTCATTGTGGAAAGCAGCGTGGCAATTCTTTAAATAGGTAAAAACAGAACTACCATTATTCCCAGCCATTCTATTACTGGGCATATACCCAAAGGAACATAAATAATTTTACCATAATACATATGCATGTGTATGTTCATTGCAACACTATTTATAATAGCAAAGACATGTAATCAACCCAAACACCCATCAATAGCAGATTGGGTAGAGAAAATGTGGTACATATACACCATGGAATACTATGTAGCCATAAAAAGAATACAATCCTGTTTTTTGCAGGAACATGGTTGGAGCTATAGGACATTATCCTTAGCAAATTAACACAGAAACAGAAAATTAAATACTGCATGTTTTCACTTATAAGTGGGAGCTAAGTGATGAGAGCACATGTGCACATAGAGGGGAACAACACACTGGGGCCTATCAGAGAGTGGAAGGTGAGAGGAGGGGGAGTATCAGAAAAAAAATAACTATTTGGGGGTTTGCCAACATGGTTAACTAAAAGCAGCTAGTGTGCACAGCTCTCACAGAGAGGAATACAAGGGGCAACTAGATATAGTAACGTTAACTGAAACATCCAGGTGCATGCACTGGGACTAATCAAGAGAACAACTCGGCTGGGAGTGGTGGCTCATGCCTGTAATCCCAGCACTGTGGGAGACCGAGGCGGGTGGATCACCAGGTCAGTTGGAGAGCAGCCTGGCCAAGATGGTGAAACCTCATCTCTACTAAAAATACAAAAATTAGCCAGGCATGGTGGCAGGCCTGTAATCTCAGCTACTCAGAGGCTGAGGCAGGAGAATCGCTTGAATCCGGGAGGCGGAGGTTGCAGTGAGCCGAGATTGCACCACTGCACTCTAGCCTGGGCAACAGAGCAAGACTCCTTCTCAAAAAAAAAAAAAAAAAAAAAAAAGAGAGAGAGAGAAAAGAAAAGAAAAAAGAAAACAACTTGACCCACAGGGAATGGAGAAATGCAAGGCAAGATGACAGCCTACCCAGGAGTGACATAGAACCAGAAGAACCTCTCCCATTCAGAAAAGCAGTGAGTAATTGTGCAACCCCAGAAACCTATGCTTCCCCCATGGACCTTTGCAACCCTAAGGTCAGGAGATCTCCTTGGAAGCCACTCCATTAGGGCCTTCAGTCTGATACACACAGCTACATGGAGTGTCAGCAGGGCAGCCACTCAGGCACACATAGAGATCTGGGAGCCTTAGATACCCAGGTTTTCTAACTCCTCAGCAAAAGTAGCTGCAACTCCAGTAAAGCTGGAAGTTAAACCCCTGTACATGCCACTAGGAAAGAAGTTGAAACCAAGGGGCTGAGTAGCAACAGTTTTCAGGTTCCACTTTCATGGCACCTCACAAGATAAGACCCACTGGCTTGGAATCCCAGCCAGCCACTGGTAGGAGTGATGCAATTCCCTGAAACAGAGCTCCCAGGGGGAGAGGCGGGCCACCATCTTTGCTGTTTGGGCTACTTAGCCATTTCAGCCTTAGGACTTTGGAGAGTCCAAGCTACCTGGGGACAGAACCGGTTCCCCAGCACACCACAGCTGCTCTGTGAAAACGTGACCAGACTGCTTGTTAAAGTGGGTCCCCAACCCTGTTCCTTATTGCTGGGTGGGACCTCCCAACCAAGGTCTCCAGCCGTCCCCGCCAGTTGTCTCTGGCTTGCAGAGATTTCAAACCTCCCTGGGATGAAGCTTCCAGTGGGAGGGACAGGACACCATTTTTACTGTTTGAGTAATTTAGCCATTCCGGCCTTAGGACTTTGAAAAGTCCAAGATGAACTGGGGCTAACACAGACCCCCAGCACAGCACAGGTGTTCTATGAAAATGTGGCCAGACTGCTTTTTAAAAAGTTCCCCATCTTGTTCCTCATCACTGGGTGGGACCTCCCAACTAAGGTCTCTAGCTACCCCCTATGGTGTTCTCCAGCTGACAGAGGTTTCAAATCTCCCTGGAATGAAGCTCCAAGAGTAAGGAGTGGGCTGCCATCTTTGCTGTTTGGGTGACTTAGCTGTTTCAGTCTTTGGACTTTGGAGAGTCTAAAGTGTCCGAGGGCTGGAGCAGAGTCCCAGCACAGCACAGTTCCTCTATGAAAACGTGACCAGACTGCTTTTTAAAACAGGTTCCTGATCTCATTCCTCTTCACTGGGTGAGACCTCCCAACCAAGTTCTCCAGTTATACCTGCTAGTGTTCTCTAGCCAGGAGAGGTTTCCAATCACCCTGGGATAGAGCTCCCAGAAGAAGGGGTGGGCCACCATCTTTGCTGTTTGGGTGACTTAGCTGTTCCAGCCTTTGGGCTTTGGAGTCTCTGATATGACCAGGGGCTGAAGCAGACCCCTAGCATAACACAGTTACCCCACAGAAATGTAGCCAGACTGGTTTTTAAAAGCGGGTCCCTGATCCCATTCTTTCTCACTGGGTAAGATCTTTCAACTGGGGTCTCCAGCCACCTTCTACAAGTGTGTTCAAGCCAGCAGCAGGTGCATACCTCCCTGGGACTGAGCTTGCAGAGGGAGGGGCAGGCTGTCATCTTTACTATTTCACAGCCTTCACAGTTGATACCTCTTTGTACTGGAAAATCCACTAGCATACCATAGCAGCTCTATGGAAAATTGGCCAAACTGTTACGTGGGTGCCCATTTCTATAACTCCTCATCAGGCAGGTCCTCCAGGCCTGGGTCTCCAACCAGTCCCCACCAGAGCTGTGGAGCCAATAGCAGCTCTGCAACTTCCTGGACAGAGTCTCCAGGGGCAACTGAAAGCCTTTCTGCCACCACCTATGCAGTGGAATTGCCCTTGCTATCCTCGGACTAATGAAGGTGCCAAGATCCTCAGTCCACACCTGCAATAAGCTGTAGTTGAGCCAAGGAGAGAAGGCCAGTCCATCTCCCACAGGTCTCACCCACCCCCACTACTTGCCACCAGACAGGAAACCCCCAGTTTGGGCACAGAACACAGACCCTCTATCCTGGGCTGATTGCACTGAGTGATGACTTACCTGCATCTCTCTGGGGTGGTGTCTTCAGGAGACAAGCAAAAGATTCTTAGCTATAACCACTACTAAGGTCCCTTCCTCTGCTGCCTCCAAGTTTGGGAAGGAACATAAGCACTGATATCACCCCAGAGCTGCAGTGGGCAGCCCAGAAGTGCCATGCTACAATCTACAGCCAGCACACAAGGGGGAGAGGAATCCACACTTTCAGAGCATTCAGAAGGAACATGGCTGCAACTGTGAGGAAACATAGGGAAAGCACATAACTTAGCAAAAGTCTATCGACTGACCAATACACCTAAGTGCCACCCCAAAGCTTCAACACCAGAAATACCTTGCTAACATACCCCCCACTGAAACCAAAGACAAGAAATCAGCTTCAAATAAAGATGCTTCACAAAGAATCAGCCCTGTGAAAACATCCAGAAAAGGAATCTATTTACTGGAATTAATCAACACTACAATTAAATGAACACACACACACACACACAGAGAAATGAGAAAGAACTCCAGTAACTCAAATTGAAAGAGTGTTGTATGTCCTCCAAGCAACTGCACCAGTTCTCCAAGAAGAATTCTTAACCAGACTGAGCTGGCTGAAATAACAGAACTATAATTGAGAACATGGATGAGAACAAAGATTATTAAGATTCAGGAGAATGGAAAAATGCAATCCAAGGAAACTAAAAACCACCATAAAACGTTACAGGAGGTGAAGGACAAAGTAGCCAGTATAAAAAAGAACCTAATGGATCTGACAGTGCTGAATAACACAATACGAGAGTCTCACAATGCAGTCACAAGTATTAACAGCAGAATAAACCAAGCTGAGAGAAGAATCTCAGAACTTGAAGACTGGCTCCCTGAAAGAAGACAGTTAGACAAATTTTTTTTTAAAGGAATGAACAAAACCTTCAAGAAGTACAGGATTATGTAAAGAGGCCAAATCTGCGAATCATTAGCATACATGAAAAAGAGGGGAAGAAAGCAAACAACTTGAAAACATATTTCAAAATATCATCTGTGAAAACTTCCTCAACCTTATGAGAGAGGCCAATAGTCAAATTCAGAAAATACAGAGAACTCCTGCAAGATTCTACACAAGAAGGCCATCACCAAGACACACAATCCTCAGATTTTTCAAGGCCAAAATGAAAAAAAGAATGTTAAAGGAAGCTAGAGAGAAAGGGAAGTTTACCTACAAAGAAAACCCCATCAGGCTAACAGCAGACTTCTCAGATGAAACACTCCAATTCAGAAGAGACTGGGGGCCTATATTCAATATTCTTAAAGCCAGCATAATAACCAGGTAACAACACAATGACAGTGTCAAATCCAAACATACCAATACTAACCTTGAATGTCAACAGGATAAATGCCCGCACAAAGTGGCAAGCTGGAAAAAAACAGCAAGACCCAAAGGTATGCTGTCTTTAAGAGACCCATCACACATGTAATGACACCCATAAGCTCAAAATAAAAAGATGGAGGAAAATCTGCGAAGCAAATGGAAAACAGAAAAAAACAAGAGTTGCAATCCTAATTTCAGACAAAACAGAGTTTAAAACGACAAAGATCAAAAAGCAAAGAAGGGCATTACATAAAGTTATAGGGTTCAATTCAACAAGAAAGCCTAACTATCATACATATATATGTAATATTATATATAAATATATAAAATATATATATTAATATAATATAATACATATGAAGCAAGAATGAATCAACCCCAAAACTAACAGAAGACAAGAAATAATCTAAATCAGAAATGAACTGAAGGAAATTGAAACACACACACACAAATTCTAAATATATAAATATAAAATATATAAATATATATATACACACACATATTTAGGATAGTTAGGCTTTCTTGTTGAATATATATGTATGTCCAACACAGAAGCACCCAGATTCATAAAGCAAGTATTTAGAGACCTGTAAAGAGAAATAGATTCCCACACAATAATAGTGGGATACTTCAACATTCCACTGCAAATATTAGATAGATCATTGAGGCAGAAAATTAACAAAGATAAACAGGACCTGAACTCAAATGTATTAGTCCATTCTTGCACTGCTATAAAGACACACCTGAGACTGGGTAATTCATAAAGAAAAGAGCTTTAATTGACTCAGAGTTCCACATGGCTGGGGAGGCCTCAGGAAACTTATAATCATGGCAAAAGATGAAGGGGAAGCAAGGCACACCTTCACATGGCCAGAGCAGGAGGAAGAGAGAAAGCAAACGGGGACATGCTACACACTTTCAAATTACCAGATCTTGTGAGAACTCTATCATGAGAACAGCAAGGGGGAAGTCCACTCTCCATGATTCAATCACCTTCTACCAGGCTCCTCCTCCAACACTGGGAAATACAATCCAACATGAGATTTGTGTGGGAACACAGAGCCAAATCATATCATTCTGCCCCTGGCCCCTCCCAAATCTCATGTCCTTCTCATATTTCAAAACACAATCATGCCTTCCCAACAGTCCCCCAAAGTCTTAACTCATTCCAGCATTAACTCAAAAGTCCAAGTCCAAAGTCCCATCTGAGACAAAGCAAGTCCTTTGTGCTTATGAGTCTGTAAAATAAAAAACAAGTTAGTTACTTACATGATACAATGGAGGTACAGGCATTGGGTAAATGTTCCTGTTTCAAAAGAGAGCAATTGGCCAAAACAAAGGGGCTACAGGCCCCATGCAAATTTGAAACTCAGCAGGGCAATCATTAAATCTCAAGGCTCCAAAATAATCTCCTTTGACTTCCTGTCTCACATCCTCGCCACGCTGATGCAAGGGGTGCACTTCCAAGGCCTTGGGCATCAACATTAGACCAGATGAATCTGATACACCTCTACAGAACTCTCCAATTAAGAACAGCAAAATACATACTCTTCTCATTGCCACATGGCACAGAATCTAAAATTGACCACCTAGTTAGACATCAAGCAATCCTCAGCAAATGCAAAAGAACCTAAATTATATCAAACACTCCCTCAGACCACAGAACAATCAAAATAGAAGTCAAGACTAAGATATTGCTAAAAACCATGCAATTATATAAAAATTAAACAACATGTTCCAGAATGGCTGTTGGGTAAATAATGAAATTAAGAAAGAAATCAAGAAGTTTTTTAAAATTAATGAAAACAAAGATACAGGCCGGGTGCGGTGGCTCAAGCCTGTAATCCCAGCACTTTGGGAGGCCGAGACAGGCGGATCACGAGGTCAGGAGTTCGAGACCATCCTGGCTAACAAGGGGAAACCCCGTCTCTACTAAAAAATACAAAAAATTAGCCGGGCGAAGTGGCTGGCGCCTGTAGTCCCAGCTACTCGGGAGGCTGAGGCAGGAGAATGGCATAAACCCGGGAGGTGGAGCTTGCAGTGAGCTGAGATCCGGCCACTGCACTCCAGCCCAGGCGACAGCGAGACTCAGTCTCAAAAAAAAAAAAAAAAAAAAAAAAAAAAAAAAAAAAAAAAAAAAAAGATACAACATACTACTATCTCTGGGACATGGGACACAGCTAAGGTAGTATTAAAAGGAACATTCATAGCACTAAATGTTCACATCAAAAAGTTAGAAAGATCTCAAATTAGCAACCTAGCATCACAACTAAAAGAACTAGAGACGCAAGAATGAATCAACCCCAAAGCTAACAGAAGACAAGAAATAACCTAAATCAGAAATGAACTGAAGGAAATTGAAACACGTACACAAATTCTAAAGATCAATAAATTCAGGAGTTTTTAAAAAATTAATGAAATATATAGGCCACTAGCTAGACTAACTATGAATAAAAGAGAGAAGAGCCAAATAAACACAATTAGAAATGACAAGGGGAATATTATCACTGACCCTAAAGAAATAAAAGTAACCATCAGAAACTACTGTGAACCTGTGAACTCTTCTATGCACACAAACTAGAACACCTAGAAGAGACAGACACATTCCTGGACACACACATACACCCTCCCAAGACTGAGCCAGGAAGAGATAGGCTTCCTGAAGAGACTGAAAATGTGCCCCACAATTGAATCAGTAATAAATAGCGTACCAACCAAAAAAAGCCCAGGACCTGATGAATTCACAGCCAAATTCTACTAGATGTACAAGGAAGAGATGACACCATTCCTACTGAAACTATGCAAAAAAATTGAGAAGGTTATACTCCTCTCCAACTCATTCTTTGAGGCCAGCATCATCCTGATACCAAAAACTGGCAGAGACACAATAAAAAAGAAAAAAGCAAAAACTTTAGGTCAATATCCCTGATGAACATCAATGCAAAAATCCTGAACAAAATACTTGAAAATCGAATCCAGTGGCACATCACAAAGCTAATCCACCATAATCATGTAGACTTTATCCCTGAGATGCAAGGTTGGATCAACATAGGCAGGTCAATAAATGTGATTCATCACATAAACAGAGTTAGAGGCAAAACTCCACAATAATCTCAATAGGTGCAGAAAAGCCTGTTGATAAAATTCAATATACTTTCAGGTTAAAAATTGTCAATACACCAGTTATTGAAGCAACATATCTCAAAGTAATAAGAGTCATCAAGGACATACCAACAGCCAATATCACACTGAATGGGCAAAAACTGGAAGCATTGCCCCTGGAAAACCAGCACAATATAAGGATGCCCTCTTTCACCACTCCTATTCAACATTGTATTGGAAGTTCTAGCCAGAGCAATCAGGCAAGAGAAAGAAATAAAGGGCATCCAAATAAGAAAAGAAGTCAAATCATCTCTGCTTGCAGATGACATGATTCCATGTCTAGAAAATCCCATAGTCTTGGCCCAAAAGCTCCTTCGGCTGATAAACAACTTCAGCAAAGTTTCAGGATGCAAAATCAATGTACAAAAATCACCAGCATTCCTATACAACCACAATAGCCCAGCCAAGAGCCAAAACAGGAAGGAAATTCCATTCACAGTAGCCATGAAAATAATAAAATATTTAGAAATACAGCTAACCAGGGAGGTAAAAGTGAACCCAGAAATATAGCTGCATATCTATTACCATCTGATCAAAGCTGACAAAAAGAAGCTATGAGGAAAAGACTCCTGATTCAATAAATGGTGCTGGGTTACTTATCTAGCCAAATGCAGAAGGTAGAAACTGAACCCCTTCCTTACAACACATAAAAAATCAACACAAGATGGATTAAAGATTTAAATGAAAAACCTCAAATTTTGAAATCCCTAGAAGACAACCTACACATCCTGGACATAGGAATGGACAATGATTTCATGACACAGACATCAAAAGCAATCACATAAAAAGCAAAAAATGACAAATGGGATGTAATTAAACTTAGCAGCATCTGCACAGCAAAAGAAACTATCAACAGAGTAAACAGACAACCTACTGAATGAAAGCAAATATTTGCAAATTACGCATTTGACAAAGGTCTAATATCCAGTTTCTGTAAGGAACTTAAGTAAATTTACAAGAGAAAAACAAGCAATCACATTAAAAAGTGGGCAAACAACAAGGACAGACACTTTTCAAAAGCAGACATACATGCGGCCAACAACCACATATAAAAAAACCTGAACATCACTGGTCGTTACAGAATGATTTGCAAATCAAAACCACAATGAGATACCATCTCACACCAGTCAGAATGGCTATTACTAAAAAGCCAAAAAAATAACAGATGCTGGTGAGTTTGTGGAGAAAAGGGAACACTTATACACTGCTGGTGGGAGTGTAAATTAGTTCAACTATTGTGAAAAGCAGCATGGTGATTCCTCAAAGAGCTAAAAGTGGAAGTACCATTTGACTCAGCAATCCCATTGTTGGTTATATACCCAGAGGAATTTAAATCATCCTGCCATACAGACACATGTATGAGAATCTTTATTGCAGCACTATTCACAATAACAAAGATATGGAATCAATCTAAATGCCTATTAATGACAGACTGGTTAAAGAAAATGTGGTACATATATACCATGGAATACTAAGCATTCATAGGAAAGAAGATTATGTCATTGCAGGAACATGGATGGAGCTGAAGGCTATTATTCTTAGCAAACTAATGCAGAAACAGAAAACCAAATACTGCACGTTCTCACTTATAAGTGGGAGCTAAATGAAGAGAACTCATGAACATAAAGAAGGGAACAACAGACCCTGGATTCTACTTGAGAGTAGAGGGTGGGAGGAGGGAGAGGAACAGAAAATGTAACTATTGTGTACTGGGCTTAATACATGTGTGATGAAAGAATCTGTAAAACAAACCTTTATGACATGAGTTCACCTATGTAACAAACTTTTACATGTACCCCAAACCTAAAATAAGAGTTAAAAAAAAGTAAATATTGGATACTAGGTTTAGTACCCAGATGACAAAATAATCTGTGCAACAAACCCCCATGGCCTCAAATTTATTTATATAACAAACCTGCACATGTACCCCTGAACTTAAAATAAGTTAAATTTTTTAAAAAAACAAAAGAACTAAGGATTTTTGGTTCCCAGTCCACTGCTCTGCTCACCAGGTGTTGAGAAGTGGGGTGATATGGTTTAGATCTGTGTCCCCAGAAAAATTCATGTGGAATTGTAGTCTCCAATGTTGGATGTGGGGTCTGGTGAGATGTAATTGGATCATGGGGGTGGACTTCTCATTAATGTTTTAGCACCATACCCCTTGGTATTGTCCTCATGACATTGAGTAAGTTTTCATAAGATCTGGTCACATAAAAGTGTGTGGCACCTCTCCCATTACTCTCGCTTGTTCTAGCTCTGGCCTTGTGAAGTGCCTGTTTCCCCTTTGCCTTTCACCATGATTGTAAGTTTCTGGTTGCTTCCACAGAAGCTGAGCAGATGCCAGAATCATGCCTCCTGTGCAGCCTATGGAGCCATGAGTGAATTTAACCTCTTTCCTTTATCAATTACCCACTCTCAGGTATTTCTTTTCTTTTCTTTTCTTTTTTTATACTTTAAGTTCTAGGGTACTAGTGCACAACAGGCAGGTTTGACACATAGGTATACACGTGCCATGTTGGTTTGCTGCACCCATCAACTCTTCATTTACATTAGGTATTTCTCCTAATGCTATCCCTCCCCCAGTTCCCCACCCCCCGACAGGCCCCAGTGTGTGATGTTCCCCATCCTGTGTCCAAGTGTTGTCATTGTTCAATTCCCACCTGTGAGTGAGAACGTGCAGTGTTTGGTTTTCTGTCTTTGTGATAGTTTGCTGAGAATGATGGTTTCCAGCTTCATCCATGTCCCTGCAAAGGACATTAACTCATCCTTTTTTATGGCTGCATAGTATTCCATGGTGTATATGTGCCACCTTTTCTTAATCCAATCTATCATTGATGGACATTTGGGTTGGTTCCAAGTCTTTGCTATTGTGAATAGTGCCGCAACAAACATACATGTGCATGTGTCTTTACAGTAGCATGATTTATAATCCTTTGGGTATATACCCAGTAATGGGGTCGCTGGGTCAAATGGTATTTCTAGTTCTAGATTGTTGAGGAATCGCCACACTGTCTTCCACAATGGTTGAACTAATTTACAGTCCCACCAACAGTGTAAAAGCATTCCTATTTCTCCACGTTCTCTCCAGCATCTGTTGTTTCCTGACTTTTTATCGTCATTCTAACTGGCATGAGATGGTATCTCATTGTGGTTTTGATTTGCATTTCTCTGATGACCAGTGATGATGAGCATTTTTTAATGTATATTGGCTGCATAAATGTCTTCTTTTGAGAAGTGTCTGTTCATATCCTTTGTCCACTTTTTGATGGGATTGCTTGTTTTTTTCTTGTAAATTTGTTTAAGTTCTTTGTAGATTCTGGATATTAGCCCTTTGTCAGATGGGTAGATTGCAAAAATTTTCTCCCATTCTGTAGGTTGTCTGTTCACTCTGATGGTAATTTCTTTTGCTGTGCAGAAGCTCTTTAATTAGACCCCATTTGTCTATTCTGGCTTTTGTTGCAGTTGCTTTTGGTGTTTTAGTCATGAAGTCCTTGCTCATACCTATGTCCTGAATGGTATTGCCTAGGTTTTCTTCTCACATTTTTATGGTATTAGGTCTAACATTTAAGTCTTTAATCCATCTTGAATTAATTTTTGTATAAGGTGTAAGGAATGGATCCACTTTCAGCTTTCTACATATGGCTAGCCGGTTTTCCCAGCACCATTTATTAAATAGGGAATCCTTTCTCCATTTCTTGTTTTTGTCAGGTTTGTCAAAGATCAGATGGTTGTAGATGTGTGGTGCTATTTCTGAGGGCTTTGTTCTGTTCCGTTGGTTTATCTCTCTGTTTTGATACCAGTACCATGCTGTTTTGGTTACTGTAGCCTTGTAGTATAGTTTGAAATCAGGTAGCGTGATGCCTCCAGCTTTGTTCTTTTGGCTTTGGATTGTCTTGGCAATGCGGGCTCTTTTTTGGTTCCATATGAACTTTAAAGTAGTTTTTTTCCAATTCTGTGAAGAAAGTCATTGGTATCTTGATGGGGATGGCACTGAATCTGTAAATTACCTTGGGCAGTATGGCCATTTTCAAGATATTGATTCTTCCTATCCATGAGCATGGAATGTTCTTCCATTTGTTTGTATCCTCTTTTATTTTGTTGAGCAGTGGTTTGTAGTTTTCCTTGAAGAGGTACTTCACATCCCTCTTAAGTTGGATTCCTAGGTATTTTATTCTCTTTGTAGCAATTGTGAATGTGAGTTCACTCATGATTTGGCTGTCTGTTTGTCTGCTATTGGTATATAGGAATGCTTGTGATTTTTGCACATTGAGTTTGTATCCTGAGTTTCAAGTATTTCTTTATAGTAATGCAAGAACAGACTAATAAACAAAATTGGCAGCAGGAGTGGAGCATTGCCATAAAAATACCTGAACATGTGGAAGCAGCTTTGGAATTGGTTAAGAGGCCAAGAGTTTGGAGGGCTCAGAAGAAAACAGAAAGATGAGGGAAAGTTTGGAACTTCCTAGAGACTGGCCAAATGATTCTGACCAAAATGCTGATAGTAATATGTATGATAAAGTCCAGGTTGATGAGGTCTCAGATGAAAATAAGGAACTTATTTGGAACTGGAGCAAGTTTATTTTTTTATGCCTAAGAAATGAACTTGGTGTATTGTTTTCCCATCCTTGGGATTTCTGGAAGTTTGAACTTTAGAGTGACAATTTAGGGTATCTGGTAGAAAAAAATTCTAGCCAGCAAAGTGTTCAAGATGTGTCCTGGTTACTTCTAACATCCTATCATCATATGTGTGAGTGAAGAAATGATCTAAAGTTGGAACTTATATGTAAAGGTGAAGCAGAGTGTAAAGCAGATTAAAAAATTGGCAGCCTGGCCATGTGGTAGAAAAGAAAAGCCAATTTTCATGGAAGTAATTGAAGCAGGCTACAGAAATTGGCATAAGTAAAAAGGAGCCAAGTGCTAATAGCCAACACAATGGGGAAAAGGCCTCAAAGACATTTCAGAGACCTTTGCAGCAGTCCCTCTCATCACAGGCCCAGAGGACTAGGAGAACTGCATGATTTTGTATGCCAGGCCTACAGCCCCCAGTGCACTACATAACGTTAGGACACTGCTTTCTGCATCCTGGCCACTCCAGCTCCAGCTCAAAAATGCCCCGGCATAGCTCAGGGCTGCAGCTTTGGAGGGTGCAAGCCATAACCTTGGTGGCTTCCACGTGGTGTTAAGCCTCCTGCTGCACAGAGTGAAAGAGTTAGGGCTAGGAAGCCTTTGCCTAGATTTCAGAGATGTTCAAAAAAGCCTAAGTGTCCAGGCAGAAGATTCCTGCAGGGTTGGAACCCCCACAGAGAACCTCTACTAGGGCAATGCAGAGGGAATATATGGCATTGGAGCCCACACACAGACTACCCACTTTGGCTTTGCCTAGTGGAGCTGTGAGAGGAGGATCACAATCTTCCAGTCCCAGAATGGTTGATCCGTTATCAACTTGCACTCTGCACCTTTAAAAGCCACAGGCACTCAAACCAGCCCATGAAAGCATCTGTGGAGGCTTAACCCTGCAAAGCCACAGGGGTGGAGCTTCTCAAGTCCTTGGGAGCCCACTTCTCACACCAGTATGCCCTGGATTTGGAACCTAGAGTCAAAGAATATTACTTTGGAACTTTAAGATTTACTGACTGCCCTACTGGGTTTCAAACTTGCATAGGGCCTGTAGACCCTTTCTTTTAGCCAATTTCTCCCTTTTGGAATAAGAATATTTACCCAGTTCTTATATCCCCATTGCATCTTGTAAGTAAATAACTTGTTTTTGATTTTACAGGCTCATAGGTGGAAGGGACTTCCCTCATCTCAGATGAGACTTTGAACTTTGAGTTAATGCTGGAATGAATTAAGACTTCGGGGGACATTTGGGAAGGCATAATTGTATTTCACAATGTTAAATGGATATGAGATCTGGGGGCCAGGAGTGGAATGATATTGTTTGGATCTGTGTCCCTACCAAATCTGATGCCAAATTGTAATCCTCAATGTTTGATGTGGGGCCTGGTGGGTGGTGATTGGATGATGGGGTTGGATTTCTCCTGAATGGTTGATCATTGTTTCTCTCAATATTGTCATTACAATTGTCAGTGAGTTCTCGTGCGATATGGTCATTTAAAAGTGTGTTGCACCTCTGCGCTCGAACTTTTTTGCTCCTGCTTCAACCATGTGAAGTGTCTGCTAACCCTTTGCCTTCTGTTATGATTGTAAGTTTTCTTAGTTCTCTCCACAAGCCAAGCAGGTGCCAGCATCATGCTTCCTCTACAGCCTGTGGAACCATGAGCCAATTAATCCTCTTTCTCTCATAAATTACCCAGTCTCACATATTTATTTATAGAAATGCAAGAATAGACTAATACAGAAGAGGTGGTATTCCAGGGGCACACAATTTTTAAATAATTGACCAGATCCCAAACGCTTGAAGAAACTACTCACTCTCCAACCCATACCTCTTCCCAACACAAACACACACACACACCCCTCCAAACCTGGTCTGGAATCTTCTATTTTCCTGAAGAACATATTAATTTAGTAGGTGAAACACATAACACTGAATTCAAATTACAGGTCAAACACCAATCATTTTTTATTTAGTTATAAATGGGCCACATGCTGCTGAATGGCCTCTCTGATGTAACCTGCCATCTCAAAAGCTTCGAAGTTGAGAGGCCCTCCTTCTGTTCCTTTTCGTCCAATCACCACAAGGCATACAGACTCAATCTGAACTACCGTCACTGCCCTGCTGCCCTGACTCTGGTCTTTGGTGCGCAGGTCCATGGTGTTGTTGCCTTCAGTGTACAGATTGTCCCGAATCAACAAGCATTTGGTTCCTGCAAGGGTGACTCCTTGGAGAAACAACTTCTCTCTCCCCTCTCTTGCCAGTAAAATCTGAATTTCTTCCTGGGTCAACTGAAACAAGTTGCCTTCAGAGTAAGATGCTAATAACCAGGGTGGGGAATTGGTGATAATTGCTGCATCACAGCACATACCAGTCGGTAGAAAGAGAGTGAGGCAGTCCTGCCAGACCTCTTCACTGATATCCTGTATCCACTGCATGATTCAGGTAAGCTATCTCTAGCAAGTTGGTCTTCAAACGAAACTTGTTAGCACTTGGCTCAAGAAGTCTGATAAGCTGAGACTGGAATAAACTAAAAATACAGTCTATTTCTCATGGCCTTTCCCCAGAAGCAAGGTAGAGGAAGTCTTGGTGACTTGAATAAAGTTGTGCCTCAGCTGCTATCTGCTGTGATTTGTCAAGCTATCTCAAGAATAGAAGTGAGGTCACAAAGGTTCTGTGACTTTTTAAAGAGTCATAATCAACTACATCATTGGTGATCTCTGGCAGTACCTTTCTGAGGGTGTATCTATAGCTATAAAGATAGTGGGTGCAAAGTGTACTTACTTACTTCCCTGGTGTACCATGGGAAAAATACCAACCCTCAACAGTAGGAAAGGCTTTAGTAGAACATAAGTGGGAAATAATTGAGTTGAAGGCTTAGAGGTGAAATAGGACAGGTGAGAGTTACTGCAGCAATTAGTATCTCATATGTTGGTTAATCTTACTGAGACCTGAGCTTTAGGTACAAAGTCAAAAAGCCCACAGGATTGTCAGTTCACAACTTCTTTTGAGATGATCACAATAGCTTCTTACTTGGTTTCCTTGCCTCCAGACTTCTTTCCTTTAGTTTACCCTCTGACCTACATTAGCTGTTAGTCATTCTTTTGGTTATTTATCAAACATTTACTATTTGCCAAGAACTTGTCTAGGCAGTAGGGTACAGTAGTGAACAGAACAGAGACAAACTGCTGCCCTCATGGAGCTGACATTCTACAGGGAAGAAACAAATAATAGATGCTACTAGTCTCTCTTTCAATGAAAATATTTTTATTAGCCTAGTAGTTTTTTCTTCCAGATTTTCTCTCTTATTGCCAGGCTTTCTCTACTCCTATGGGGGTACATTTTGACTTGTGGTTCTTCTGTAACCTTTGGCAAGTCAGTGTGTGTGCATCAATTTACTCTGAAATGACACCAACTTGCATTAAAAAGGGAATGTTATGAGAAATCACTAATATTAATGGTGAGAAAAATTTGAGCTACTGCTAAAAATATTTTTTTTTTTAATTCAACAAATATTTATTGAGTACCTACTATGTGTTAGGACTATTCCAGACTTTGGAAATCCAACAGTGAACAAAAAGTCCCTGCCCTCATAGAGATGACATACTAGAGAGAGAGGTAATAAATGACAAATACATCTATAATATATGAGGTAGTATTGATAACTATGAAGAAAAAAGTTAGGAGTATAGAGAATGTTGGAGAAGAAGTAGTGATAGTTTTATTTTATATATGGTGTTCAGGTAGGTAAAGATTGATACAGAGACATTTGATCAGAGACCTGAAAGAGATGAAGGAGTAAACATATAAATATCTGAGGGAAGAGCATTCCAGGCAAAGGAAATAACAAACATAAAGGACCTGAGGCAGAAGCATGTCTGGTATATTTAAGAAACAGCAAGGAAACCAATATGACTTGAGGAGACAGAAAAAAGAGTGATAGAAGATATAATAGATATAATAAGAGTTGTACTGGGCTTAGATATTATGTAGGGATTTACAGACTATGGTTAATATTTGGCTTTTACTCTAAGATGGGGAGCCAGTAGACAGTTTTAAACCAAGGAATTATATCATCCTAGATTCTAGATTCTAGTCCCATAGAAGATGCTATGTAGATTGTAGGTTCTAGGGGTACCAAGACCAAAACATGCAGACCAGCTAGAGGCTGTGGCAGCAATCCAGGCAAGAGATAACAGAGGTTTGGGGCCAGGCACAGTGTTTCACGCTTATAATCCCAGTACTTTGTGAGGTGGAGGTGGGAGGATTGCTGGAGACCAGGAGTTGGAAACCAGCCTAGGCAACATAGAAAGACATCGTCTCTACTAAAAAAAATTGAAAAGAAAAAAATTCAGCCAGGTATGGTGGTACACCTGTAGTCCCAGCTTCTTGGGAGGCTGAGACAGGAGGATCACTTGGGCCTGGGAGTTGGAGGCTGCAGTGAGCTATGATCACACCACTGCACTCCAGCCTGGGTGACAGAGACATTGTCTCAAAAAATAATAAAATAAAATAAAATAAAATAAAATAAAATAAAATAAAATAGAGGCTTGGGCCAGGATACAGGAGTGAGAAGTGATTGAATTTGGAGACAATTTTGAAGGGAGAACTCATGAGATTTGATGGGATGGGATGGGATTTGATATCAGGTATGGGATATGAGAGAAAGGATGCCTCCAAGACTCTTGTCCTGAATGACTGTGCTATGTTTTAATGTTTGTGTCTCCTTCAAAATTCGTATTGAACCTTTATCCCCAATGCAACACTATTAAGAATTAATGATTAAGGGGCATTTAGAAGGTAATTAGGCCATGAGGGCTGTAGTCTTATGGATAGGATTAGTGCCTTATAAAAGGGCTAGATGGAACTAGCCATGTGTGTATCTCCAGCTATGTAAGTATACAGAGTTCATCTCTCCAGAGAGCATTTAAGATGCCATCTCGGAAGCAAAGACAGCCCTTCTCACCAGACACTGAAGCTACTGGCTCCTTAAGCTTGGTTTGCCAGCCTTCAGAACTGTGATAAGTACATTTCTGTTCTGTACAAATTATCCAGTCTAGAGTATTCAGTTTTAGCAGCACAAATGCACCAGGATAAACTGGAAGGATAAAGTTGCAATTTCCTGAGATGAGTAATACTGTGTAAAGAGCAGGCTTGAGGATTCAGGTAGAAATCAAAAATTCTTTAATCCATCTTGAATTAATTTTTGTATAAGGTGTAAGGAAGGGATCCAGTTTCAGCTTTTTACTTATGGCTAGCCAGTTTTCCCAGCACCATTTATTAAATAGGGAATCCTTTCCCCATTTCTTGTTTTTGTCCAGTTCGTCAAAGATCAGATGGTTGTAGATGTGTGGTATTATTTTTGAGGGCTCTGTTCTGTTCCATTGGTCTATATCTCTGTTTTGGTACCAGCACCATGCTGTTTTGGTTACTGTAGCCTTGTAGTATAGTTTGAAGTCAGGTAGCATGATGCCTCCAGCTTTGTTCTTTTGGCTTAGGATTGTCTTAAATGTTAGACCTAAAACCATAAAAACCCTACAGAAAAACCTAGGCAATACCATTCAGGACATAGGCATGGGCAAAGACTTCATGTCTAAAACACCAACAGCAATGGCAACAAAAGCCAAAATTGACAAATGGGACCTAATTAAACTAAAGAGCTTCTGCACAGCAAAAGAAACTACCATCAGAGTGAACAGGCAACCTACAGAATGGGAGAAAATTTTTGCAATCTACTCATCTGACAAAGGGCTAATATCCAGAATCTACAAAGAACTCAAACAAATTTACAAGAAAACAAACAACCCCATCAAAAAGTGGGCAAAGGATATGAACAGATGCTTCTCAAAAGAAGACATTTATGCAGCCAACAGACACATGAAAAAATACTCATCATCACTGGTCGTCAGAGAAATGCAAATCAAAACCACAATGAGATACCATCTCACACCAGTTAGAATGGCGATCATTAAAAAATCAAGAAACAATAGCTGCTGGAGAGGATGTGGAGAAATAGGAACACTTTTACACTGTTGGTGGGACTGTAAATTAGTTCAACCATTGTGGAAGACAGTGTGGCGATTCCTCAAGCATCTAGAACTAGAAACACCATTTGACCCAGCCATCCCACTACTGGGTATATACCCAAAGGATTATAAATCATGCTGCTATAAAGACACATG
>NC_045445.1:88463842-88490966 GCF_002776525.5 Piliocolobus tephrosceles
GGTATATACCCAAAGGATTATAAATCATGCTGCTATAAAGACACATGCACATGTATGTTTGTTGCGGCACTATTCACGATAGCAAAAACTTGGAACCAACCCAAATGTACATCAATGGTAGACTGGATTAAGAAAATGTGGCACATATACACCATGGAATACTATGCAGCCATAAAAAAGGATGAGTTCATGTCTCTTGTAGGGACATGGATGAAGCTGGAAACCATCATTGTCAGCAAACTATAGCAAGAACAGAAAACCAAACACCGCATGTTGTCACTCATAGGTGGGAACTGCACAATGGGAACACTTGGACACAGGAAAGGGAACATCACACACCGAGGCCTGTCATGGGGTTGGGGGAGGGGGGAGGGATAGCATTAGGAGATATACCTAATGTAAATGATGAGTTAATGGGTGCAGCACACCAACATGGCACATGTATACATATGTAACAAACTTGCACGTTGTGCACATGTACCCTAGAACTTAAAGTATAATAAAAATAAAATAAAATAAAAGAGTCAAAAATTCTGTTTTGGATGTAATACGTTTGAGATGTCTTTAAGATATCTAAGGAGACATGTCAGTAGGCTGCTGAATATTATGTAAGTTTTGAGTTCAGAGGACAGATAAAGATTAGAGATAAAATTTTGGGAGTTGTCCACAAACAGATGCTATTTAAAGCCATGGCACTGGATGACAGCACCCAAAGAATAAGAGTAAATAAAGAAGAGGATAGTTCTGAGCTCTGGCAGCATTACAACATATAGAGATAGATAAAATGAAGTGAAACAGCAAAAGAGATTGGGAATGAGAAGTCAGTGACGTAGGAGAGAGAGTGGTATCCCTATCCCTGGAGCCAAGTGAACAAAATGTATTCAATGAGAAGGGAGTGATCAAATACTGCTGAGAGGACAGAAAGAGATCTGAGGATGACCAATGGACTTTGCAATGGGGAGAATATTGGTAACCTTGACAAGAATAGTTTGGTGGAGTGGTGGAAGAAATGCCTGATTAGAGAGGTTTAAAGTGGAAATAGGACAGGAATAGAAGAGAATGGATTTAGATAAATCTTTTGAAGAGTTCCACTATAAAGTATAAGAGGAATGGAGGGATGGCAGGTTGGGGACAGAAATGTGGGTCCAAAAAGATATTTTTTAAGATTGGAAATTCTATGGCATGCTTTCATGCTGATGGCAGTGATCCAGTAAAGTGGAAACATTAGTAGTAAAGGCAAGGAAACAATTGAGCAGGATAAAGAGAATGAAATTGAGTGGACAAGTGGAAGGGTTGCCTTAGGGAAGCTCAGGAAGAGTTCGTTAATTGAAGACAGATTATATGAGCTCACATGCAAGGCATCAAGCAAATTTGGTTGTGGGATGATGTGGAAGTTCCCTTCTCACAGCTTCTATTTTATCAGCAAACTAGGAAGCAAGGTAAGAATTTGAGAGAGAAAACAGAGATATTTGATGACAAAGTTGAGGAAAGGAAGGAACCTATCAATATTCATTGTGTCTTTACAATGTTCCTGGAAACTCATATATATTACATTTTGAGTTCCCACAAGAACTTTATGAGAATAAGTTTATAGATGAGAAAACTAAGGCACAGAGAGTTTGTGTAATTTGCCCGGGGCCATGTATTATTAGCATATTGCTAAGCCAGAATTTTAACCTGGTCTGACTAGAGTCCACACACCCTTTCCACTATCCCAAACAGCATGGAAACAAGGTTTTGAGTCTGAGTAACAGGGTATATGGTGGTGCAATTAGTAGGGATAGGAAAAAATTGAGAAAAAGCAAGTGGTAGAGGTAGGAAAATGCAAGGGGGTTGTGAGAGAGTGTGAACAATGAGTTTGTTTTGGGCCATGATGCCTTTAATGTGCTAGCAGGAACATGCAAGTAGAACTGTCAGAGGGCAATTGGAAGTTCTAAATTTGAACTCACGAAAAATGTCATGGTACTTGAGATATGAAGTTGGGAATCCCCTACTGAGGGTGCATTAGCCCCTTTTCACACTGCTATAAATAAACACCTGAGACTGGGTAATTTATAAAGAAAGGAGGTTTAATTGGCTCACGGTTCTGCAGGCTGTACAGGAAGCATAGTAGCTTCTGGTTCTAGGGAGGCCTCAGGAAACTTCCAGTCATGGTGGAAGGCAAATGGGGAGTGAGGCACTTCACATGGCCAGAGCAGGAGGAAAGTGGGCAGGGGACGGTGCCACACACTTCTAAGCCATCAGATCTCGTGAGAACTCACTCACTATGGCAATGACAATACCAAGGAGGTGGGTGTTAAACCATTCAGAAGAAACCATCCCCATGATCCAATCACCTCCCACCAGGTCCCACTTCCAACATAAGGGATTCCAATTAGCCATGAGATTTGGTGGGGACACAGATCCAAGCCATATCTGGGAGTAAGGGTTTAACTTGTGGAAGAGATCACGATAACCAAAAGAAAGAAAGTAGAAGAGGAATGAGGATAGAAGCCAGGAAAATGGCTTTAAAAAAGGAGAAAGGAGTTGGGAAGGAATCAGAGAAGGAACAGCTGGGGATGCAGGCAGTGAGTTTGCTTTATAATAAAGGTCAAGGGAAGAAAGAATGTCAAAAAGGAATATGAATCAATAGTTTTAAATGCTGTAAAACAAATAGAAAATTAGCACTGAGAAGAGCTGTTTGGAATCAGCAGCTGGAATTGAGGATGATGTGAAAGAGCCAATTGAGTGGAGTGGTAGGGAGGAGTGAGTTTGTTATGGAGAAGTGAAGGTGATGATAAGTAGACTATTCTTTTGAGATATTTGGCAGTGAAAGGGCTGAAAATGATGGAACGATGGTGCAAGGGAGAATAGTGTCACGGATCGAGGGTAAGGCCTTCAGGCTAGAGAAAAAGGCAGAATATGATAAACGAATAGTTTTGCAAGCAAATGTTATAAGAACTCAAAGAAGAACAAAATTATTTTGTAGGGGCAGTGAGATTGCAAACCATAACACTGCAATAGTAGAGCTAGAAATTACCCTGAGATAGTGGCCAATACCCTCACTGTAACCTTGGTCAACTTAAGACTCAGAGAGGTGGCGTGATTTCCCCAAGGTCACATAGCAAGTTAGTGGCAGACCTGAGAGGAGTAGAACCCAGATTTCCCAACTCTCAGATTGTTCTTTTTCCCATCACAAGTCTGACTTGGAGCACACCACTGAGGGTCTGCACCTATTTACCCCTCATCTGATAACTGGTCCAGTGGGCCCTTCCTTGGTCCTCTTCCCATATCTATGATGGCAAAAGTGATGAGGTTACTATAGTATTTCAGATTTTAACTAGGTTGATGGCAGCAGACACATAAAGAAGAGACAGAGAGGAGGATATACCTTTCCATATTTCAAAAAATATTCTCTGGTGACTTTCCCAAGGTCTCACATCTAGGAAGCTCTTCAGAAACCCAATTGCCAGCATGGGGCAGCCTGTGTTACCACTGCAGCATGCTATCATTGTAATATTAAAGGACTGACATCTGTGTTCAGAGCCCTTATAGCATCAAGGAGTGTGAGAAGGGTGGCAGTACTCGAATCTGGGACTTAAAGACTGGGCCAAACGTTGAACCTGAACCAGAATAATCAATTCCCCGAAGAAAAGGGCACTTGCCAGGAAGCAAGATGGCGGGAACGGCTACGGTCAAAGTGTCGCGATAGGTGCTGCCGCCGAGGATCAGGTGACGAGAGTTTGCGACACGACCCGGAGGGCGGGGTAGAAACTCGGGTTAGGGCGGGGGGCGGCTAGAGCGGTGGCGGCGGCATCCGGAGTAGCACTGAGATCTTCCGGTGGCGGGAACTGCGGTCATGGATCATATTACCGTACCCAAGGTAAGGAGAAGAGTTAAGGGAGGCTGACAGCTGCGAGCTTCCTCTTGGTGTTCACCTGGGAGCCCAGACACACCTCCTCAGCCTTCTCAGCGGTTTTTGACGCGTCTTTCCCGTGCGAGGTCCTGGGTTCTCTTTCTGGGTGCACACCCCTTTTCAACCAAACACCCCTTCTCAGGATCCGCTTTCGGGCGTCGGCGGCCGGGAAAGAGGTGGTCTGCGCCACTGTTCCCTTACGCGACACCGCCCCCGCGCCCGGTGCACGCCTGTTCTGGCCTTCTGACTCCAGCTCCTCCCTAGCCTTGACCTCACACCCACCCTTATCTCAGCTTTTTATTACTAGCCACACTTATAACCGCCATTCGCGAATACCCCACATGGCACTGCCTCCTGCAGAGTTACTTCCTTTATCCAGCGTTTCTTCACCATCCTCCTGGCTCCTCCAGCCACTAACCTTCCCCAGGGGCTGCCCAGATCCCCACTCTCGCCCCAGCTCCACGGCTGCCTGTGAGGGTTTGTGGGGCTACAGCATCTCTTCGGCCAAAGCTGGGCAATAGAAAAGGAAGGGGAATGGGACAGAGTGGATCTGGCCCTGCTCAGCCGGTAGGAGAAACCCAAGAGGTTTATCTAGCCAGTTGTCGCCTGTTTTTAGCCAGCCCCGAGTTAAAGTTGCTTCTGCCACTTTTTCCTCTCATCTTTCTAGATCCTACTCCCTCCTTTCCCAACGCCAGCCCCTTTCTGTTTCAAATCCGTTTCCCTTCCTTCTCCTCTCTGGGGCTGGGGAACAGTGAAAAGTTCACAACTAGTCTGTCGTTATTTTTTCCTGTTGATCGTAACACACGTGGCCCAGGCTAATTGAAGTCCTGGCAAAAAATCCAGCGTGTTTTTAATGGAAAGAACATGGATTTTGAAGCCAGAAGACTTGAATTAAAGTGCTGCCCACCACACCCCCACCAACTACTAACTAATGACTTTGGACAAATTTAAGCTCTCTGAGCCTTAGCTTTGATAGGGTTTTTCTCTGTGTCCCTACCCAAATCTCATCTTGTAGCTTCCATAATTCTCACGTGTTGTGGAAGGGACCCGGTGGGAGATGGTTGAATCATGGGGGCAGGGCTTTCATGCACTGTACTTGTGATAGTGAATGGGTCTCATGAGATCTGATGGTTTTAAAAACGGGAGTTTCTCTGCACAGGCTCTCTCTTTGCCTGCTGCCATCCAGGTAAGATGTGACTTGCTCCTCCTTGCCTTCTGCCATAATTGTGAGGCTTCCCCAGCCATGTGGAACTGTTAAGTCCAATAAACCTGCAATAAATTGCCCAGTCTCGGGTATGTCTTTATCAGCAGCCTGAAAATGGACTGATATATCTACCAAATGACGATAATGAAATTTGCCTGACTCACTTCACAAGATGGTTGTGGGATTAAATAAGAGGATGTGTGTGAAAGAGTTTTTGTAACTAGTAATGTTTTGCCCACTTTTTAGCATAAGACCTTGATGCTGCCTGATGGGCAAAGCACAAACTCCAACCTTCAACCTCTTTTTCTGACTCCCTCCTCTTCAGGGCCTTTGTCTGTGGAGGATAACCACATCCCGTGTAATAGCTAGCCTTGCCTTTTTCTGTGTCCCTTTGTTTCCAGATCATGTCATTTGTACGAGGTGCTCTGACATGGTATAAGAAGGTGGTACCATTAAAGGAAAGGAACTTCTGTTGTCCAGACTCCCTTTTCTCCCAACCCACCTAAGCTCTAGTTCAAAATCAGCTCACTTGAATACTCCTTTTTTCTCTCTTTTGACAACTGGGGGAGATGGGGAGGCAGAACTGCCCTTGTCCTTGAGTGTTAAAATATTAAAATTCCCCTGTTAAGGATTGAAACTATAAACTGGGCTTGCTGTATGGAAATTGGAAGGGAGAAGAAACCATTAATGGGCCCATAGGAAAATTATAATAGCAACTAATACATATTGAATATTTAACTATGTGGCAGGCCCTGTGTTAGATGTTTTACATGAAATATGCCTTCAATCCTTACATTAACCTATTAGGAGATACTATTATTATTCCCATGTTACAGATAAGAAAACTGAGATCCATAGATGTGGAATGCTTGCCTAATAAAGATAGGAGTGCTCAGACTGGCGCTGGGATAGGGTTCGTGCTCAAGAAAACTTAAATTTGCATCACGGTCAGAATCCATTTGTACTGCATGGATAGTGTCATTAGTCTTGAAATATAAATAAAAACTCCAAATGAAGACTTGATTCTTTAAACAGAATTAGTATTTGTTTTGTTGCCTGGCAGGGCTGTGAGTGTGCCCACAGGTGGTATGCTGCTGTGAATCTGTTTTTTTCTCAGTTTTTAGAAAGGATTAAGGTTGCATTAATGGCTTGGGATTAAAATGGCCCCCCTTTTGTTAACTCACTGTTTCCACAAAAGAGAGAAACATCTGCCTTGTCCATCTCAGGTCAAAGGGATAACTTTGAGATTGTCAGTCATTAGTTGTGCATGTCAAGTACAAAAGTGACTTTTATTTTTGTCTCTTGCTTGAGTCTTTTTCTCTACTCAGAAAGACTAGAAAGAATTTATTGAAGTACAGTACACATAAAGAAAAGTGTATAGATTGGAAGTATTCATTGTGCTATAAACTTATATACTCGACACACCTGTGCAACCACTACTGAGATTAAAAAGAACAACAACAACCGCCCCCCCCAAAAAAAAGGAACATTACCAGGAGTCTGCTTCATGCCCCTTTCCAGTCAGTACCCCTCCCAAGGGTAAACCACTATACTCATCTGTAACAGGATACATTTATTTTACCCTTTTGTTTTACTTAATATAAATGGATTAATACAGTCTCTTTTGTGTTTGACTTCTTTTGCTCAACATTGTTTGAAAGATTTATCCATATTATTTTTTGAAGTTATAAATCATTCTCATTGCTATATTATGTTTTGTTAACATGACACATGTGATTTATCCATTCTTCTGTTGATGGGGAATTTCCAGTTCTGCCTTTTACCAGTAGTACATTTTGGCAGATTTAAATATATATTTTTGTTGGTGTATGCCATAGGAGAGGAATTTCTGGGTCATAGAACATGCACATGTTCAGCTAGACACTACCAATTTTACATTCCCACCACCTATGTATGAGAACACATCTATCTTTCTAAGATATAGTTTAGGGTTCAACAACCATTTTTGGAGCATCTCAGACCTACCCTAAAGTTTGGTGACTCTCTTGTCTGAATCAGAATTTGTTCTATGTATTTTTCCCTACCCTCATTACATCTGTGTCAGTTGGCACCCAGAATTCTTAATTACTTTTCTTTCCTGGGATGGAACCTTAATAATAAGGCTTTATGCAATTAACATTTATTGAGCTTCAACTGGTTTGACAATTTGCTGTGGTTCAAGAGTGCATACTTTGGAGCCAGACTGTCTGAAATAAAATCTCAACTCTGCTACTTAACTAGCTTTGTGATTTTGGCAAATATGTAATCTCTCTTGCCTCAGTTTCTTCATCTATAAGACGGTGTTAAAAATAGTACCTATCTCACAGGGTTGTTATAAGAATTAAATAAATTAGTATCTGTAAAGTGCTTAGAACAGTGTCTGGCACATGGTAGATGCTTTATTTAGCTACCAGTTACTATCATCATTATTAAATATTGTATGCAGAATCCCACATTGGGAGTTAAGGATACATAATTGGATACAGATAGGGCAACTGCCCTCTGGGATCTCTTAAGTAAGGTGATGAGATGCCAAGCATAAGATCCAAAAATGAAAGAGACTGAGAAATATGTCCATTCTGTCTTGTGATCTAATGGGAGCAGCCTGACAGGCAGGGAGGAGCTCTTCCAAGTTTACAGCCTCTTAGACCTCAGTAACTACTCTAGAGAATAGCGTTATGTGTTTAATTCATGAATCTCTTTAATCAAGGACAAGGATAATTTAGTCAAAAATCTGTTTTCTGGACTCTCCTTCACATAAATAATTGCTAGCTCATTAAGGAATGTTTTAACACAAAAAAGTAATTTCTACATTTGTATGGGTAAAAGAAAAGACAGTGAAGGTTTTATAGATTGTAAAGGACCTTGAATGTTACACTGAGGAATTTGAACTTGTAAATAGCCAAGGAGCTACTAAAGCTTTATAAGTCTAGAAATGGAAAAGTTAGAAAGGATCTTTTAAAATATTATCTAAATGAGGAATGGGGATGAAGTTTCTTTTCGGAATGATGGAAATGTTCTAAAATTGCACTGTGATGATGGTTGTGTAACTCCAAATTTACTAAAACTATTCGAATTGTATACTTAAAAGAGTGAATTTGACTGGGCCCGGTTGGCTCAAGCCTGTAATCCCAACATTTTGGGAACCCCAGGTGGGAGGATCACTTGAGCCCAGGAGTTTGAGACCAGCCTGGGTGACATAGTGAAACCCCATCTGTACAAAAAATTAAAAAAAAAAATTAGCTGGGTGTGGTGGCTTGCACCTGTGGTCTCAGCTACTCAAGAGGCTGAGGTGGGGGGTGGCTTAAATCTGGGAGGTTGAGGCTGCAATGAGCTCTGATAGTGCCTCTTCACCCCAGCCTAGGCGACAGAGTGACACCCTGTTTCACAAAAAAGGGTGAATTTTATGGTATGTAAATTATATCAATAAAGCTGCTGATACATAAGTTAATTAATAAATAAGGATCATGTTGTGATGGTCTAAGCCTCTCATTTCACAGATGTGAAAACTGAGTCCCAGAGAGCTAGAGTTTTTTATCCAAGGTTAAACATCTAAGTAGCAGAGGTAGCATTGTCTTTTAGTTGTTTGTATGCATAGCTTGTTCAGACTGTAATAAACTGTGGAGTTATCACAGAAACAACATCCAAAATAATTGGAGTGCCAGATGGGTACAGAATGCTATCTTGGGTAGTAATAATAAAAAATAATAAAATAAAACACCCTGAGTCTGTTGGGACTATGATGAAGATTAAGATAAGGTATGATGAGGGCCTGGCACATTATAAGTGCTCTATAACTATATGTTTTTTCCTCCTTCCATCAGAGCCAAACAATAGTAGAGGCTTTAGTATACATTAGTTGTGGCAGGTCTCAAAGATCAGCTTGTCTCAGGGAGATTTGCCTGAGCATCCAGAAAGACTCTTGGTACTACATTGCAAGGGAAGAGGCTACCTAGGAAGCCCTGGTGGCAGTGGTCTGCAATTTTAGACACTGTTTTGTAGGCATTGGAATAATTTTCCTTGCCACCAAAACCCACTCGTTCAACCTCACTTTGTACTTGGGAAACCCCAACCAAGCAGTTACTCCTAGAAACCACTGGGATTTGTTTTAGGGTTGTGTCTTTTTAGATATCATTTTCTGGTTTTTGTGGTAAAATACTTAAGTGGTTTAGAGAGATTTTTTTGCTAAATTCTAAAGACATTTTCATCATTCGAGACACCAATACTAGACAGAGAGTTAGGAGACCTGAATTCTGGCCCCAATTCTGATACTGACATGCTATGTGACCTTAGACTGCCTTTTTACCTCTCTAGGCTTCACTTTCTTCATCAGTAAAATAATATTTAACATTTATAGGGCAATTGCTATGTGCCAGGTACTATTCTAAGTGCTTTACATAAATATTACATATTTATATACTAATTTAACCCTTGCAACAATACTGTTATCCTCATTTTAAATATAAAGAAAGCATCCAGAAAGCTTAAGCAACTTGCCCAGAGCTGGAAATGTGAAGCCAAACAGTCTGTGACCCAAGTTTGTGCTCTTTACCCATGTACTATAGTGCTTCAATAAAATGAGCTGAGTGGGTATACTAGCATTTCCTAAACTATGTTCCTGATGAACACTAGTCCCACAAGATAATTTGTTTTAAAAAATGATTGTAAAGTAAAATATATTAACACAACAAACACTGTGGAGATTCATAGTGAATGTTCACCTATTACAGACTCTGAGAAGCCCTGCAATAAACCTGCTTGTGTTTGTTTCACCTAGTGTTCCCCTATGCTGACCACAGAACTGTGTGTGTGCATGTGTGTACGTGCCTGTTAACATCCTATGGAACTAGGATTCATAGAAAATGCCTTAAGAATGCTGGTATCAATCTGGAAGGTTCATTCTAACTCTTGAGTGCATTTAAAAATGATAGATGTGGGGACCACAAGATGCAGGATTCCTTTCCAAGACTGAAATTTGCTTTAGTTGGAGGGACACGGAGAAGTAGGGTGTGGAGAGGCATAAGTTCAAGGCTATTCTGGATTGTATTTTTTAACACTTACCTTCAATGACCTTGTACGTCTTGACACAAAAGTATTCCGCCATTCCCCTTCCTTCCTCCTGTTACATATTTTCTCACTTACTACTTTAAAGAAGAGACCTAAATTAGAGAGGCTTGTCATGTAAGCCTGTCCTTTTTAATACGTACAGGACACAGCGGTTGTTTTCATGATGAATGCTCTTTGCTGTTGGAGGCAGTGACACAAGGGGCAGGACTTACTTGGGACATGGGTGTGACTGATGAATATCATTACACTGGTTGGTATTCTAGAGCCAGGTGTCACTTCTTTTATTTATTGTTGCAGTGCATCTAAGTTGTTACCAATAATTGTGGCAAATCAGGACAGTAGATGGATTCAGAGACCTCTGAAGTACACCTGATTTCCTCTCTTCCTCCCTTCCTAGAAAGGAAATTAGAAAAACAAACAAACATGAATTATGGTTCACAGTTTCTCCAAGAGCAAAGATCTTATAAATGTCAGAGTGCTCTATCTACAGCTCAGGAGTGGAGAAATAACAAAACAATTGGGTGGCCTGCCTGGGAATTAAAATCTGTACCAAAAAAGGTCAGCCTCTTTTCTCCCTTTTTCTCTCTTTTTTCATCTTTCTCTGTCTCCTTCTCTTTACTCTCCCTCTCTTCTCGTTTTTCTTTTCTCTCCTCCCTCCTTTCCTCTCTCCTCCCTTCTCTTTTTACCTTCTCTCTTGCATCCCCTTCTCTCCCGTTCCTTTTTGTCTTTTCTTTCTCCCCCCAGTCTCTCTTTTTCTTTCTCTCTTCCCCTCACCCCCAACCCCACACACATATTGTGTGAGACCTCAGTTTCTGCCAGGTAAAAGCACTACAGATAGAGGAACCCTCTTATAACATTGTGTCAGAAACAGATGGGGCTCTGCTGCCCTTGAGTAGAAAGAGGGAGGGTCTGAGTAACTGCAAGTCTCCTAGAAGGTCCTACCTACTAATAGGCACAGGATTCCTGCCTTGGGGAGACATACTATACAGAAAGTCCAGCCTGGATTTCAATAATTTTCCCCTCCCTTCAAGCTTCCTCAAAGACTGTTCTCCAAGCGTCACACAGCACTCTTTGTACTTGCATAATGTAGCGTTTTGGTAGGTAGTGCCCTGGGCCTTAGCGGGAATTTCTTCTGAGTGGCCAGTTTTTCCTCTTGTTGAGCATCTCCTACCATTCAGGACTGCATAAGGATCTCTGGGACAGTCAGGGGAAAGCTAAAGATGCTTTGTTTTTTTTCAATTACTACTACTCATCCCTTAACCATTTTTTTCCCTAAAGTGTGACTTCTTTTCCTGAGTGTTATTGAGTGAGCCCCTGTGCAATTGATACTGATTTGTTTTTCTTTCAATCTAATCACACTACACTTTGTCTAGCAAGGGCAAGCCTAGTTTCTTTCTTTCCTTTTTTGAGACAATGCCTTGCTCTGTCACCTGGGCTGCAGTGCAGTGGCATGAAGTTGGCTCACTGCAGCCTCAACTTCCCAGGCTTAAGTGATCCTTCCCACCACAGCCTTCTGAGTGGCTGGGACTGCAGGAGCGTGGCCCCACACATGGCTAATTTTTAAACTTTTTTTTTTTTTTTTTTGTAGATGTGAGGTCTCACTATGTTGTCCAGGCTGGTCTTGAACTCCTGGGCCCAAGCAATCCTGCTTAGGCCTTCCAAAGTTCTGGGATTACAGGTGAAAGCCACTGTACCTGGCTCCTTTTGACTTAGTTGGCTGAAATGATGACAAACTATTTCTATCATGTTTCCGTATCCTTCTGCATTGAGATTAGCACAGTACCTCCCTGCAGCTTCCCCATTACGTAAGGAAATGGTATGTACCCATGGTTCTCTTGCTGTAGTTCTTTGCAGCTTTTCCCATAAGTATTTTCCATGGGGGTAGGGGGAGCGTTCTGCCTATTCTGTGCGTGAAGGTCCCTGTGAGTTCTTTTTTCCCCTCTCATTCCCATGTGGGTTTTTGTTTTTAAAGTGCCCCCTGAATTCTGAGAGTTCTTTTGCATTTATCTTACACTGGTCCCTCTGGCTTTTCACTTAACTTTTTAATGCTTCTCTGGCCTTGTCCTACCTTGCTCCCTCCTTTCTATAGCTGGTCCCTTGTAGCTGACTTCACTTGCCTCTTCTTCTCCAGCCACCCTTTAGTCACCTTCTATATTGTGAAAAGACAAAATTACAACAAAATTTAGTTATAGATCTAATTCATGAATTGGGGAACCTCCATTTTACAAAGTAGAATGAATGTTCCCACTGGGCATTAGCAGAACAGTGTATTTTGTAAGGTGGGAACCAGTAAACAATAGAAGAAAAAAACTAATCAGTTAACATGAGGTTACTTCAGGTTACTTTTTTTTTTTTGTCAGGGTTAAAGCAGAGAAGACTTCCTTATTAAGCTGATTCAGGTAGATTGGAGTCTCCTGTTTTCAGGAAAAACTGGTCCGTTTGGGGATCTATATGTTTCCTTAAAGTTTCAGTTTGATTATGAGACATTTAACTTGAATGACTCACTGTTGGTTTGGGACCAAGTGCAGGAGCTCTGTCCAAAACAATGGTCTCTGATGTGATTAGGATCTTTGTCCCCACCAAATCTCAAGTTGAATTGTAATCCCCAGTGTTGGAGACGGGGCCTAGTTAGAGGTAATTGGATCGTGGGGATGGACATTTATGGTTTAGCACCATCTTTCTGGTGCTGTCCTCATGATAGTGAGTGAATTATGAGATCTGGTTGTTTAAAAGTATGTGGCACCTCACTGCCTACCCTTGCTCTTGCTCTGCCATGTGAGATGCCTGCTCTCCCTTCACCTTCCACCATGGTTATAAGCTTCCTTTGCTGGATAAATTTGCATAACTAAAAAGGAGGCAAGTACTGATAGCCAAGACAATGGGAAAAAGACCTCAGAGGCATTTCAGAGACCTTAATGGCAGCCCCTCCCATCACAGGCCCAGAGACTTAGGAGGAAGAATAGTTTTGTGGGTCAAGCCAAAGGCCCTGCAGCCCTGGGCATCCTTAAGACATTGGTTCTCAAATCCAGGCTACTCTGGCTCCAGCCTTGGCACAAAGGGGCCCAGGTGTAGCTCAGATTCTAGCACCAGAGGGTTCAAGCCATAAGCCTTGGTGGCTTCCACATGGTATTAGGCCTGCAGGGACACAGATTGCAAAAGAGGAAGCTTGGGGGCCTCTGCCTATATTTCAGAGGTTGTATGAAAATGCCTGGGTACCCAGGCAGAAGCCTGCTACAGGGGCAGAGCCCTCACACAGAACCTCTACTAGGGCGGTATGGAGGAGAAATATAGAGTTGGAGCCCACACACAGAGTCTCCACCAGGGCCCTACCTGGTGGAGCAGTGAGAAGGAGGCCACCACTTTCTAGACCACAGAATAGTAGATCCACTGGTAGCTTGTACCCTGCACCTGAAAAACCTGGAGGCATTCACCTGCAACCTGTGAGAGCAGCTGCAGGTTCTGAACAATGCAAAACCACAGGGGCAGAGATGCCGAAGGCCTTCAGAGTCCGCCCCTCACAGCAGTGTACCCTGGATGTGGGACATGGAGTCAAAGGATATTATTTACTTTGGAGTTTTAAGTTTTATTGACTGCCCTGCTGGGTTTCGTACTTGCATGAAACATATAGCTCCTTTCTTTTGGCAGCTTTCTCCCTTTTGGAATGGAAATGTTTACCCAATGCTTATAACCCCATTGTATCTTGGAAGTAACTAACTTGTTTTTGATTTTACAGGCTAGAAAGTAGAAGGAACTTACCTTGTTTCAGATGAGACTTTGGACTTTTGAGTTAATGCTGGGATGAGTTAAGATTTTCTGGGGACGATTGGGAAGGTATGGTTGTATTTTCCAATGTGAGTAGGACATTAGATTTGGGGGACCGGGGCAGAATCATATAATTTGGATCTGTCCCCACCAAACCTCATGTTTAATTATAATCTTCAGTGTTGGAGGTGGGGAGTGGTAGGAGGTGATTGGATGATGGGGGTGCGTCTCTCATGAGTGGTTTAATACCATCCTTCTGGTGCTGTTCTCATAATAGTGAGTGAGTTCTCATGAAATCTGGTCATTTGGAAGTGTATGGCTCCTTCCCCCTGTTTTGCTCCTTCTCTCGCCGTGTGAGTGCCTGCTCCCTCTTCACCTTCCACCTCAGGATTGTGAGTTTCCTGAGGCCTCCCCAGAAGCTGAGTACATGCCAACATCATGCTTACTGTACAGCCTGCAGAACCATGAGCCAAATTATATATAATAAATTATGTATGTATAATAATATATATAATTTCTGATTTTGATTTTATATATATCATATATAATTTTTGGTTTTGGAATTATATATATATAATTATAAATTATATAATATAATACTGCCTCCAATAATTTTGTTAAAATATATGTTTATCTATCTATATATCTAATTGTATTTATATGCCTCCAGCAAGGATGGATCTATGCTGGAAAATGAATGCCTTCCTAGCTTATACATGAAGATAAGACTTCTTGGGATTGGAAAACAGTTTTAAGAATGACTTTGCAGGACAGAATTCTAGGGGCAGGTGATCAAAAGAGATCTTTTTTCTTTGAAGTGTAACTGCACTGTGTTGTAGTAAGGATTAAAATGAAATATAACATGTAAAGCTCAATACTTGGTGTATAGTAACTTCTCTCTTTTGTTATTATAGTTGTTGTTGTTGTTTCTGTATTTAAGGGTGAACCTTGGAACTTAGCCCTGGAAAATAAGAGGATTAATGGGATGAATGTGATTCTCATCCTTGACTACATACTAGAATAACCTGGGGAACTTTTTCAGACTCTTGAGATCATTTATGTTAGAATATCTTGGGGTGGGACACAAGAATCAGTATTTCTTGAAGTTCTCCACATTCAGCTAAGCAGGAGAGCCATTGCACTAAATTTGTTGTTGTTTTTAAAAATAATTCTGGATCAATGGATTTTTCCATGTCCTTAATTTTTCTCAAATAAAAATTTTATTTAGACGAAGTTTGGATTAATTCAGTGGTTCTCAACAATGGCTACACAATAGATGGAGCTTAAAAAATTTAAATGCCTCACTTCAGGCCAATTAAGTTAACCTTTGAGGGTGGAGCCCGAATATGTTTTTTTAAATCTCCCCTGGCATATAGCCCAGGTAGTACCAGTGGTTTAACCGAAAGAAGGTTTGTGTTGTGAGGCTAAGTCACTGCAGAGTTTAATTGCTACAGCCATAACATAATTATTTAGTGGAACTCTGAAATGTGTGAGCATTTCTGGGTAACATTGTTCTGGAATAATTATCTCTTGTGGTTTACAAAGTGAAGTCAGACACATATTCATTTGGTGTTTGTAATAACCTCAGTGGCAGGCATAATTGGGAAATTGGCACAGTGCAGTGAAGTCAGTTCCCTGGTTTAACTGAAAGGAGGTTTGTGTTTGTGAGGCTAAGCCACTGATGTTATCTGTAGGTTTTGTGTAGATGTTATTTATCAAATTGAGGAAATGCCCCTCTGTTCCTAGTTTGTTGAGAGGTTTTTATCATTAATGGGGATTGGATTTTGTCAAATGCTTTTCTGCATCTAGTGGTATGACTCTGTGATTTTTTTCCTTTTTAGCTTGTAATGTAATGGATTACATTAATTGATTTTTAAAGGTTGAACCAACATTACATACCTGGAATAAATCCCACTTGTTTGTGGTGTATCATTATTATTATTTATTTATTTATTTTGAGATGGAGTCTCGCTGTGTCACCCAGGCTAGAGTGCAGTGGTGCGATCTCAGCTCACTGCAAGCTCCGCCTCCCGGGTTCACGCCATTCTCCTGCCTTAGCCTCCCCAGCAGCTGGGACTATGGGCGCCCACCACCATGCCCAGCTAATTTTTTGTATTTTTGGTAGAGACGGGGTTTCACTGTGTTAGCCAGGATGGTCTCGATCTCCTGACCTCGTGATCCATCTGCCTCGGCCTCCCAAAGTGCTGGGATTACAGGCGTGAGCCACCACGCCTGGCCTCATTATTTTTATACATTGTTGGATTCAATTTACTAATTGTTACAGGTTGAATTGTGTACCCCAGAAAGTTCATATGTTGAAGTCCTAACCTCCCATACCTCAGAATATGACTTTTTTTTGAGATGGGGACTTTACAGAGGTAATCAAGTTAAAATGATGTCATTAGGGTGAGCCCTAACCCAATGTAACTGGGTTATAAGGAGAAATTTGGACACAGGCATGCATATTGGGAAGCTGATGTGAAAAGACAGAGGGAGAAGATGTCTATCTATAAGCCAAGGGGAAAGGACTGGATTAGATCCTTCCCTTACATCTTTCAGAAGAAATTGGTTCTGCTGACACCTTGATTCTGGTTGTCTGGACTTCAGAACTGTGAGGTAGTAAATTTCCCTTGTTTAAGCTGCCCAGTTTCTGGTACTTTGTTATGGCAGCCCTACCTAACTAATATACCATTATTTTGTTGAGGATATTTGCATATATATTCATGAAAAATATTAGTCTGTATTTTTCCTTTCTAGTAATGTATTTTCTGGTTTTGGAATTAGGGTAATGCTGGCCTTATAGAATGAGTTAGGAAGTATTCTCTCTGCTTCTATTTTGAAGAGATGGTAGATAATTGCTATAATTGTTTTCTTAATTGTTTGGTGAAATTCACCAGTGAAACCATCTGGACCTAAACCTTTCTGTTTTAGAAGATTACTAATTTTGGATTTTGTTTCTCTAATAGATACGGACCACTGAGATGATCTGTTTCTCCTTGTATGAGTTTTGGTAGACTGTGTCTTTTGATGTATTGGTCCATTTCACCTAGATTATCAAATTTGCACACATATAGTTTTTTATAATATTGTTTCATTATCCTTTTAATGTACATGGGATCAGTAGTGATGACCCCTCTTTCATTTCTGATGTTATTTGTGTCTTCACTCTCTTTCTCAGGTAGCCTGGCTAGCATCTTACCAATTTCTTGATCTTTTCAAAGAGCCAGCTTTGGGTTTTGTTGATTTTCTCTATTGATTTCCTGTTATCAATTTCATTGATTTCTACTCTATAATATTTCAGAAGTTTACTTTGGATTAAATTTGCTCTTGTATTTTTTAGTTTTCTAAAGTAGAAGCTTAGATTATTGACTTTAGATTTTTCTTTGTTCTAATACATGCATTCAGTGCTATAGATGTTCTTCTAAGCACTGCTTTTGCTATATTCTTCACATTTTTTTAAGGTGTGTTTTCTTTTACTTTGAAATGTTTTAAAAACATTTTTCTTGCAACTTGTTTGATCCATGTGTTATTTAGAACTGTGTTGTTACATTCACATGTCAGCTGGGCACAGTGGCTTATGCCTGAGACCCTAGCATTTTGGGAGGCCAAGGCAGGGGGATCGTTTGAGGCCAGAAGTTTGAGACCAGCCTGGGAAACATAGTAAGAACTCTTCTCTACAAAAAGTTAAAAAATTACCTTGGCATGGTGATCCATGCCTGTAATCCCAGCTACTTGGGAGGTTGAGATTGGAGGATCACTTGAGTCCAGTAGGTTGAGGCTGCAGTGAGCCATGATCATATTAAAAAATATGTTCTTAGAGAATTGACCCCTCTATTTTTATATAATTCTTGTTGTTTTAGTCTGTTCAGGCTGCTATAACAAAAATACTATAGATTTAGTGTATTAGTTTTTTCTCACATTGCTGTAAGGAACTACTTGAGACTGGGTAATTTATGAAGAAAAGAAGTTTAATTGACTCACAGATCCACCGACTGTACAAGAAGCATGGCTGGGAAGGACTCAGGAAATTTACAATCATGGCAGAAGATGAAGGGGAAGCAAGCACATCTTCACATGGCAGAATAGGAGAGAGAGCAAAAGGGGAAGTGCTACACACTTTTAAACAATGAGATCTCATGAGAACTCACTGTCATGAGAACAGCAAGGGGGAAGTCTGCCCCCATGATCCAATTACTCTCACCAGGCCCTTCTTCCAACATTGGGGATTACAATTCGACATGATATTTGGGTGGGGACACAGAGCCAAACCATATCATTCCACCCTGGCCCATCCCAAATCTTATGTCCTTCTCACATTTCAAAACACAATCATGCCTTTTTAACAGTTCCCCAGAGTCTTACCTCATTCTAGCATTAATTTAAAAGTTCAGGTCCAGAGGCTCATCTGAGATAAGACATATCTCTTGTACTTATGAGCCTGTAAAATAAAAAAAAAAGCAAGTTAGTTGCTTCCAAGATACACTGGAGGTACAGGCATTGGGTAAATACTGCCATTCCAAAGGAGATATACTCACCAAAACAAAGAGGCTACAGTCTCCATGCAAGTTTGAAACCCAGCAGGGTAGTCATTAAATATTAAAGGTCCAATATAATCTCCTTTGACTCTATTTCTCACATCCAGTCCACAGCGATGCAAGGGGTGGGTTCAGAAGACCTTGGGCACCTTTGCATTGTGGCTCTGCAGGGTACAGCCCCCTTGGCTGCTTTCACAGACTGGTGTAGAGTGCTTGCAGCTTTTGCAGGTGCACAGTGCAAGCTGTGGGTGGATCTACCATTCTAGAGTCTGGAGGATGGTGGCCTTCTTCTCACAGCTCCACTAGGCAGTGCCCCAGTGGAGACTCTTTGTGAGGACTCCAATCCCACATTTCCCCTCCACACTACCCTAGTAGAGGTTCTTCATGAAGGCTCTGGCTCCGCAGCAGACTTTTGCCTGGACATCCAGGCATCTCCATACATCCTCTGAAATCTAGGTGGAGGCTGCTAGGCCTTATCTCTTGCCCTCTGAGCACCTGCAGGCTTAACACTATGTGGAAGCTGCCAAGGCTTGTAGCTTGCAGTCTCTGGAGCAGCATCCTGAGACATATCTGGGATCCTTTTAGCCATGGCTAGAGCTGGAGTGGCTGGGACACAGTAGTGTCCCCAGGTTGCACAGGGCAGCAGGGCCCTGGGCCCAGACCACAAAATCTTGATTCACTCCTGGGCCTCCGGACCTGTGATGGGAGGGGCTGCTGTGAAGGTCTCTGAAATGCCTTTGAGGTATTTTCTCCATTGTTTTGGCGATTAACATCTGGCTCTTCTTTACTTATGCAAATTTCTGCATCCAGTTTGAATTCCTCCCCTGAAAATGGGTTTTCTTTTCTACCACAAGACCAGGCTGCAAGTTTTCTAAGCTTTTATGCTGTGCTTCCCTTTTAAATATAATTTAGAGTTTCAGATTATCTTTTTGCTCACATACATGAGAATATGCTATTAGAGGCAGCCAGAGCACATCTTCAACACTTTGCTGCTTAGAAATTTCTTCCTCCAGATACCCTCAATCATCACTCTCAAGTTCAGAGTTCCACAGATTCCTGGAGCAGAGGCACAATGCCGCTAGTCTCTTTGCTAAAGCATAGTAAGAGTGACTTTTACTCCAGTTCCCAATATGTTCTTCATCTCCATCTGAGACCACCTCAGCCTGGACTTTATTGTCCATATCACTATCAACATTTTGGTCACAACCATTCAACAACTCTAGGAAGTTCCAAACTTTTTTCTTCCTGTCTTCTTGTGAGCCCTCCAAACTTTTCCACCCAAAGCCTATTACCCAGTTTCAAAGCTGCTTCCACATTTTCAGGTATCTTTTTAGCAATGTTCCTCTTTTCTGGTACCAATTTTCTGTATTAGTCTGTTCTTGCATTGCTATAAGGAACTACCTGAGACTGGGTAATTTATGAAGAAAAGAGGTTTAATTGACTCACAGCTCTGCAGACTGTACAGGAAGCATGGCTGGAGAAGCCTCAGGAAACTTACAATAATGGTGGAAGCAAAGGGGAAGTAGGCACATCTTCACATTGCGGAACAGGAAAGAGTGAAGTGGAAGTGCTACACACTTTTAAACAACCAGATCGTGTGAGAACTCACTCACTATCATGAGAACAGCAAGGGGAAGTCCACCCTTACGATCCAGTCACCTCCCACCAGGCTGTCCTCCAACACCGAGGATTACAATTCAACATGAGATTTCGGTGGGGACACAGAGTCAAACCATATCACTCAGTGAAACAATAGAATTTATTGCTTACAGTTCTGGAGGATGTGAAGTCCAAGATAAGATGCATGCAGATTTGGTATCTCGTGAGGTCCTACTTCCTGCCTCATAGACAGTGGTCTTTTTGCTGCCTCCTCACATGGCAGAAGGGGCAAACAGGCTCCTTTAAGCCTCTTTCATAAGAGCACTAATCCCAATTATGAGGAGAGAACTCTCATGAGCTCATCACCACCTAAATACCCCACCTGTTAATACTATTGCATTGACAAGAGTTAGATTTCAACATAGAATTTTTGAGGGACACCAGCATTCAGACTATTCTACCTCTCTTCATTCCTGATAACTTTCCTTGCTCTGAAGTCTTTTATGTCTTGTATTAATATATGTACTTCAACTTCTTCTTCTTTTTGTTTTTAGAAACTGATGTTTATTTTCCATCAGCCATTTTTCCATGTTGCTTAAGAGCCCGTGCAAGAACAGCTTAAGTCCATTCAGTGGTTGCTTCTACCCATTCAGTGGCCTGAGCAGTGGGAGCTGCAGACCAGTCTTCCGTGGCAGGCTGAGCACTCCAGTCTTCAGTAGGGAACTGCTGAATAGGCACAGAGGGCACCTGCACACCTTCAGACCAGTCTGCAACCTCAGGCTGAGTAGCGGTGAACTCAGGAGCTGGAGCAGTCCATATACCCTGAAATTCCTTCTTGGTCACTGCCTTTTCAGCAGCAGCCTGCTCTTCTTTTTCAATCTCTTCAGAATCTCTGTAGAAGTAGAGATCAGGCATGACCTCCCACGGGTGTTCACGGGAAATGGTGCTACACATGTGCAGAACTTCCCGAGCCATCATCCACCACAGCAAACCCACTGAGTGAGCTCCCTTGTTGCATGGGATGGCAATGTCCATATAGCGCAGAGGAGAATCTCTCTTACACAGAGCAATGGTAGGTAGGTTAACATAAGATGCCTCCATGAGAGGCTGGTGGTCAGCCCTGGGGTCAGTAACCACAAGAAGCTGCGGCTCCCAGAAGGCTGCCTGGATCTGGTTAGTGAAGGTTCCAGGAGTGAAGTGGCCAGCAATTGGAGTGGCTCCAGTGGCAGCAGCAAACTTCAGCACGGCCCTCTGGCCAGTATTCCTGGAGGATATAACACTGACATCAGCAGGGTTTTCAATGGCAATAATGGCACGAGCCGCCAGGAGAAGCTTCTCCCAGGTCCTCTTCAGATTTATTATGTAGAGGCCATCACTTTTCCTTTTATAGATTTACTATTCCATCTGGAAGTCAAGATTGGAGCCATCTAAGTGCGTTCCTGCTGCAAGGAACTTAAGGACATCCTCCTCCTTCATTTGCAGGACATCAAGGGCTCTGGACATTGTGAAAGTTTCCTTTTAAGTTACGACGGGAATCCAGAACAACGCTGTATGGACCCCTCTGTAGGTAGCCCAGAAAGGCTCAACTTCTTTTGATTAGTGTAAGCATGGTATATCTTTCTCCATTCCTTTACTTTTTTTTTTTTTTCTATTGAGACAGTCTCTCTCTGTCACCCAGGGTGGAGTGCATTAGTGTGCTCTCCGCTCACTGTAGTCTCTGCCTCCCATGCTCAGGCAATCCTCCCACCTCCTCAGTCTCCTGATTAGCTGGGACTACAGGCACCCACCACCATGCCCGGCTAATTTTTGTAGAGATGGGTTTTGCCATGTTTCCCAGGCTGGTCTCAAACTCCTGGGCTCAAATGATCCTCCTGCCTTGGCCTCTCAAAGTGCTGGGATTATAAGTGTGAGCCACCATAGCTGGCCATTCCTTTACTTTTTTTTTTTGGATTAAAACAATAGAAATTTGTTCTCTCACCGTTCAGGAGCCCAGGAGTCTGAAATTCACATGTTGGCAGGGTTGCCCTCTCTCTGGAGGCTTTAAGGGAGAATCCTTCCTTATTGCCTCCTCTAGTTTCTGGTAGCTGTCAGAATTCCTGGTGGCTGTATCCATCACTCCAATCTCTGCCTCCATTTCACATGGCCTTCTCTGTGTGCCGTCTCCTCTCTGTCTGTTATAAGGACACTTATCATTGGATTTACAGCCCACCTTGGGAGTCCTGGATGATTTCATCTTAGATCCTTACCTTACTTATATCTACAAAGACCCCTTTTCCAAATAGGGTCACATTTACAGGGTCTAGGTATTAGAAAAAAGACCTGTCTTTCAGGAGGCTGCCATTCAACCCGATATAGATGTTCAGCAACCTTTTTCACTTCTCTTTAACTACTTTCATTCCATTCTTGGCTGAGTATAATCCTTATTCTGTTTCCTAAATACTGATGGTACTTCCTTGACTGATTTGTGAGCACTAACTCTGTTAGTCCTTTAGGGTAAAGAGCGTGCTCAGACATCTTTAATTCTATAACATTTGACACAGTGCCTGGCATATAGTAGATTCTCAGTGAATGTTTGTTAAATGGATGGTTGTAGGGAGGGATCATGCCTTGTTTATTTCATTTTCCCTTAAAATGCCTAACTCCATACTTTGAAAATAGTAGATACTCAAGAATCTTGAATTAAAGAAAGAATACTTTGAATATTCAGTTCTAGCTGTCTCCCAGGGGAATCTTTCTGAAACCTGGACCTCTGGTTGCCCTAGTGCTCTGCTCATGCACCTGTTTTGACATTTACCACAGGGTGTCTTTTGTTATGTTATGTTGAGTTGGGTTCATGTTTGCATTTCTTCAACAAATTATAAACTCCTGGGATTTCATAGTTTATAATTTACAATGTCTCATACATTCTACTTTGATTTCCCATAGGATGTTTTAGCACAGAATCTGATACATAGTAGGCATTCAAAAAAGAATTATTGAATTAAATCTAGCTTTCGTTGTTTGTATTTTTGCTGGTGTCTGACTCTGTGGTAGAGTGAACATCAAGATATCTGGCTGAAAGAAAACTTCCTGAGTCCATTTGGCTTTTTTTCTTTGAGCCCAGTGCTGTACCATCTTACTACAAGATCAGTATTCTTCAGATTCAGTTACTTTGGCAGGAAGTTCCCATTATTACTGCCTGGTCTTCTAATCTGTCGCTGCCCAAATATAATGTGGTGTGCTTAGATTCGGGTATCTTGGCATCTTCCCCTAGTCTCCATGCCTTGACTACATTTTTGTTACTTTTCTCTTTTAGAGGGTGGGCCATAGGGGTGGAAGATTTTTTTCAGTTCTCTTCCTCTCCCCAAGCACACATGGTTAATAAGTCTGTGGCAGTATAGTATAATGGCGTATTAGTTCATTCTCACACTGCTATAAAGAAATAACCGAAGACTGGGTAGTTTATAAAGAAAAGAGGTTTAATTGACTCATAGTTCTGCAAACTGTGCAAGTAGTATGGCTGAAGACGCCTCAGGAAATTTTCAATCGTGGCAGAAGGTGAAGGGGAAGCAGGCTCATTTTCACATGGCTGGAGCAGGAGAGAGAGAGAGAGGGATGTGCTACACACTTTTAAACAACCAGATCTCATGAGAACTCACTATCATGAGAACAGCCAGGGGGAAATCTGCTCTCATGATCCAATCACCTCCCACTGGGCCCCTCCTTTAACACTGTGGATTACAATTCAACATAGGATTGGGGAAGGGACACGAATCCAAACCATATCAAATGGTTAAGAGTTTGGGTTCTTGCTTCTCACTGCCTGCCTTTACCTCACCACTTAACCACCCATGTGGTCTTTGATAAGTTAATTTACCTCTCTGAGACCCAGTTTCCACATATATGAAATGGGATTAACAATATCATCTATCTTAAATAGTTATTATGAGGATTAAATGAGATAACACATGTAGAGTATAGCACAGTGTTTATCATCTCTCTTTGTTCCCACTTTTGGCTTGGACATACTCCCTAGATTCGTGTTATTGGTGTCTGTGGATTGATTGGCCCAGCCCTGTTAGAGTTATTTGTCTGACAATGAAGTACTCTTTTCCTTTAAGTGCATACATATGCATTTTAATTTGTCATTAAAAAACATTACAGAAATTGCACTCTTGACCATTTATCCCAGAGAAATGAAAACCTGTTTTCATGCGGAAACTTGTGCACTAATGTTCATAGCAGCTTTATTCATAATAGCCCAAAACTGGAAACTACCCATATGTCCCTTCAGTGAGTAAATGGTTAGATAACTTGTGATATGTCCATACAGTTGCAATACTGCTAATCAATGAAAAGAGGTAAACTATTGATATATGCAAACACCTGGATGAATCTTAAGAGAATTATGCTGGGTGAATAAGGCCAATCTCAAAAGGTTACATACTGAATGGTTCTGTTTGTATAATATTCTTTAAAAATTAATTGTAGAGATGAAGAACAGATTAGTGTTTGCCAAGGGTTCAATGGAGAAGGGATGGGTGTGACTTTGAAGAAATAGCAGAAGGGAGTTTTGTGGTGTGTATGTATGTATCATGATTGTGGTGATTGTTACACAAAGCTGTACATGTGATATAATTGCATATAGCCATACACACACAATTTATAACTGTACATGGTATACATGTATAACTTACATATATAACTGGTGTAATCTGAATAAGATCTGTGGATTGTACCAATATCATTTTCCTGGTTTGGATGGCTTACTATAGTTATTGTTAAGATGTTAAATTTTGGGAGACTGGGCAAAAGGTCCTTAGGACCTTCCTGTAATTTTTTTTTTTTTTACAATTTCCTATGAATCTATAATTATTTCATAATAAAAAAGGTTTAAAAATCTTAACATTAAGGATTACACCAAATCCTGTCATTCTGCATTTAGGCTACCGTTTTTATTCCATTATGTTCTCATCCAGTCTTTGTATGCATACTGACATTGTTTAACATATTTATAATAGTTTTACTTAACTTTTAAATTTATTATTATGTTAAGTATTTTTATACAGTTCTTGAAAAATTTTTTTTTTTTTTTTTCTTGTTTTTTTTTATTTTTTTTTTTTTTTTTTTTTTTTTTTTTTTGAGACGGAGTCTCACTCTGTCGCCCAGGCTGGAGTGCAGTGGCCGGATCTCAGCTCACTGCAAGCTCCGCCTCCTGGGTTCACGCCATTCTCCTGCCTCAGCCTCCCGAGTAGCTGGGACTACAGGCGCCACCACCTCGCCCAGCTGGTTTTTTGTATTTTTTTAGTAGAGACGGGGTTTCACCGTGTTAGCCAGGATGGTCTCGATCTCCTGACCTCGTGATCCGCCCGCCTCGGCCTCCCAAAGTACTGGGATTACAGGCTTGAGCCACCGCGCCCAGCCAGTTCTTGAAAAATTTTTAACGGCACCAAATTTCAGATCTAATTAATTTTTTGGATACTTAATATGTGAAAGGCACCTACCTAGGAACGTTAGTATTATATATCTACTTAATAGTCAATTTTAATATAATGTTCTTAAATTTACCGAATCCTTTCCCCTATTATTGGACATATAGATATTTCTAGTTTTCTCCTATTATTGGCAGAATCTCAGGGAATATTCTCATGTGTATAAATTTGATTTTCTGAGGATAAACTTCTAAGGGTAGGGATATTAGGTCAAAGGATACTGGTTCATACTTATATGTTCTTGACAGTTTTTCCATATTACTTTCTAAAAGTGATATAGCATTGCAATCAGCAATGTATAAGGATAAACTTCAGAGGATAAACTGCTAAGAATGGGGTATTTGGTCAAAGGATACTGGTTCATACTTACATGTTCTTGACAGTTTTTCCGTATTGCTTTCTAAAAGTGATATAGCATTGCAATCAGCGATGTATAAGCATAGCAGTTTTACCACAACCATGCAGTATTTGATGTTTTGCAAATTTAATACGTATAAAATAGTAGCTCCATGTCATTTAAAATTAGCATTTCTGTCATTACTAGTGAAATTTAACTCATCACATTTTTATTTTCTCATATGTGAATTATCTGTTCATGTTCTTTGGCTACTTCATCTGTTGAGCTTGTAATGCTTTTCTTATAAATGTAAATAAGCTATTTATGCTTTACAAGAATAATAAGGAGAATATTTTTGATATTGATTGATTTGTTAATTGATTGAGATAGGGTCTTGCTGTCTCACTTAGGCTGGTGTGGAGTGGCATAGTGCAATCGCAGCCTCAAACTCCTGAGTTCAAGTGATCTTTCTGACTCAGCCTCCCAAGTAACTGGGATTACAGGCATGCACCAGCATGTCTGGCTAATTTTTTTTATTGTTTTTTTGTAGAGACGAGTTCTTGCTATGTCACCCAGGATAGTGTTGAACTCCTAGGCTCAAGCAATCCTCCCACCTTGGCTTCCCAAAGTGCTGGGATTACAGGCTTGATCCACCATACCTGGTCTGTCTTGGATATTGAGGTTCCCTAATTAGAGCACATTTACAGTTACAGTCATGCATCACTTTACCATGGGGATATGTTCTGAGAAGTGCTTCACTAGGCAATTTTGTCATTGCGTGAACAACATAGAGTGTACTTACACAAACCTACACACCTAGGCTATGTGGTATATAATCTATTGCTTCCACCACCATTGTATTTATGGTACATCGTTGACTGAAATGTTGTTATGTGGTACTTGACTGTATAAGAGAAAGCATCAAGGCCTCAGTAGATAAATGAGTATCCTGTTCTTAAATGTCTTCAGGGAAAAAGCTGATGCCATTTTTGTGTTATCCATTTTAGCTATAGTAATTTGCCTACATAATTTGTCACACCGATAGACTTTGGGCTAATGACTTGTGGATGTCAACAAGAAAATATATGAAATGAAAAGATCATTGGGCTGGCGACTTTATGTTCACAGGCATCTTGCTTTTCCTTTTTTTGTGTGTATGTAAATGAAAATCATGACACCTAAGGGTATGGACATACATGTTAGAAGGATGAGATACCATCTCACACCAGTTAGAATGGCAATCATTAAAAAATC
>NC_045445.1:88491366-88491734 GCF_002776525.5 Piliocolobus tephrosceles
CATATACACCATGGAATACTATGCAGCCATAAAAAAGGATGAGTTTGTGTCCTTTGTAGGGACATGGATGCAGCTGGAAACCATCATTCTTAGCAAACTATCACAAGAAGAGAAAACCAAACACCACATGTTCTCACTCATAGGTGGGAACTGAACAATGAGATCACTTGGACTCGGGAAGGGGAACATCACACACTGGGGCCTATCATGGGGAGGGGGGAGGGGGGAGGGATTGCATTGGGGAGTTATACCTGATATAAATGATGAATTGATGGGTGCTGACGAGTTGATGGGTGCAGCACACCAACATGGCACAAGTATACATATGTAACAAACCTGCACGTTATGCACATGTACCCTAGAACTTA
>NC_045445.1:88491834-88576466 GCF_002776525.5 Piliocolobus tephrosceles
AAAAAAAAAAAAAAAAAAGAAGGATAAGTTCTGAACCACTCATTCACCTATGAGTTAAAGAGGCTAACATCATACAACACCGTTTAAATATCTAAGATTATTTCTCATGTTTCTGAAAAGAAAAGATGGCATTTTAGTTTGTTTTGGTCTATTTTTCTAACCTCAGGTGTATTGCATTGAGTTCATCACGTACTCCTCAATTCTTGGTACTTATCATCATTAGTCCATGAAAAGCTACCACTCGTTTTTATTTAATTAGCCCGTTTTTTCCCCCATTCCACTCCCCCATCACAGGCAAGCATTCTAATATGATTAATGTGATTTATATTAGAATGTGTCTTTCAAAACATGATAGTTGTTTTATACGCATGAATTTTTAGTTTATATAGTGATGCCTTCTTTATGTCATTCTCTTTCTTACTTTTTTCACTATCTTACTTATTTTGCTGTATGTATCGCTAACCCATTGCTTCTAATAGCTGCATAATATCCCACCACATTTGACCTTCTGAATTGGCATTGCAATAAAGAAATACCTGAGACTGGATAATTTTTTTTTAAATTATACTTTAAGTTCTAGGGTACATGTGGACAATGTGCAGGTTTGTTACATAGGTATACATGTGCCATGTTGGTTTGCTACACCCATCAACTCGTCATTTACATTAGGTATTTCTCCTAATGCTATCCTTTCCCCTGCCCCCTACCCCATGACAGGCCCCCATGTGTGATGCTCCCTGCCCTGTGTCCAAGTGTTCACATTGTTCAATTCCCACCTGTGAGTGAGTACATGCAGTGTTTGGTTTTCTGTCCTTGTGATAGTTTGCTCAGAATGATAGTTTTCAGCTTCATCCATTGTCCCTTCGAAGGACATGGACTGTTCCTTTTTTTATGGCTGCACAGTATTCCATGGTATATATGTGCCACATTTTCTTAATCCCATCTATCATTGATGGACATTTGGGTTGGTTCCAAGATTTTGCTATTGTGAATAGTGCCGCAATAAACACACATGTGCATGTGTCTTTATAGTAGCATGATTTATAATCCTTTGGGTATATAGCGAGTAATGGGATTGCTGGGTCAAATGGTATTTCTAGTTCTAGATCCTTGAGGAATCGCCACACTGTTTTCCACAATGGTTGAACTAGTTTACGCTCCCATCAACAGTGTAAAGGCATTCCTATTTCTCCATATCCTCTCCAGCATCTGTGGTTTCATGACTTTTTAGTGATTGCCATTCTAACTGGTGTGAGATGGTATCTCATTGTGGTTTTGATTTGCATTTCTCTGATGACCAGTGATGATGAGCATTTTTTCATGTGTCTGTTGGCTGCATAAATGTCTTCTTTTGAGAAATGTCTGTTCATTTCCTTTGCCCACTTTATGATGGGGTTGCTTGTTTTTTTCTTGTAAATTTCCTTAAGTTCTTTGTAGATTCTGGATATTAGCCCTTTGTCAGATGAGTAGATTGCAAAAATTTTCTCCCATTCTGTAGGTTGCCTGTTCACTCTGATGGTAGTTTCTTTTGCCATGCAGAAGCTCTTTAGTTTAATCAGGTCCCATTTGTCTATTTTGGCTTTTGTTGCCATTGCTTTTGGTGTTTTAGTCATGAAGTCCTTGCCCATGCCAATGTCCTAAGTGGTATTGCCTAGGTTTTCTTCTAGAGTTTGTATGGTTTTAGGTCTAACATTTAAGTCTTTAATCCATCTTGAATTAATTTTTATATAAGGTGTAAGGAAGGGATCCAGTTTCAGCTTTCTACGTATGTTTAGGCATTTTTTCCCATCACCATTTATTAAATAGGGAATTCTTTCCCCATTGCTTGTTTTTGTTAGGTTTGTTAAAGATCAGATGGCTGTAGATGTGTGGTATTTCTAAGGCCTCTGTTCTGTTCCATTGGTCTATCTCTGTTTTGATGTTAGTACCATGCTGTTTTGGTTACTGTAGCCTTGTAGTATTGTTTGAAGTCTGGTAGCCTGATGCCTCCAGCTTTGTTCTTTTTGCCTTGGATTGTCTTGGCAATGCGAGCTCTTTTTTGTTTCGATATGAACTTTAAAGTAGTTTTTTCCAATTCTGTGAAGAAAGTCATTGGTATCTTGATGGGGATGGCATTGAATCTAAAAGTTACTTTGGGCAGTATGGCCATTTTCACTATATTGATTGTTTCTGTCCGTGAGCATGGAATGTTCTTCCATTTGTTTGTATCCTGTTTTATTTCATTGACCAGTGGTTTGTACTTGTCCTTGAAGAGGTCCTTCACATCCCTTGTAAGTTGGATTCCCAGATATTTTATTCTCTTTGTAGCAATTGTGAATGTGAGTTCACTCATGATTTGGCTCTCTGTCTGTTATTGGTGTATAGGAATGCTTGTGATTTTTGCACATTGATTTTGTATCATGAGCCTTTGCTGAAGTTGTTTATCAGCCTAAGGATATTTCTGGGCTGAAACAATGGGGTTTTCTAAATATACAATCATGTTATCTGCAAACAGGGATAATTTGACTTCCTTTTTTCCTAACTGAATACCCTTTATTTCTTTCTGTTGCCTGATTGCCCTGGCCAGAACTTCCTATACTATGTTGAATAGGAGTGGTGAGAGAAGGCATCCCTGTCTTGTGCCAGTTTTCAAATAGAATGCTTCCAGTTTTTGCCCATTAAGTATGATATTGGCTGTCGGTTTGTCATAAATAGCTCTTATTATTTTGAGATACAACCCATCAATACCTAGTTTATTGAGAGTTTTTAGCATGAAGGAGTGTTGAATTTTGTTGAAGGCCTTTTCTGCATCTATTGAGATAATCATGTGGTTTTTGTCACTAGTTCTGTTTATATGATGGATTATGTTTATTGATTTGCCTATGTTGAGCCAGCCTTGCATCCCAGGGATGAAACTGAATTGATCATGATGGATAAGCTTTTTGATGTGCTGCTGGATTCGGTTTTCCAGTATTTTATTGAGGATTTTTGCATTGATGTTCATCAGGGATATTGGTCTAAAATTTTCTTTTTTTGTGTGTGTCTCTGCCAGGCTTTGGTATCAGGATGATGTTGGCCTCATAAAATGAGTTAGGGAGGATTCCCTCTTTTTCTATTGATTGAAATAGTTCCAGAACGAACGGTACCAGCTCCTCTTTGTACCTCTGGTAGAATTCGACTGAATCTATCAGGTCCTCGACTTTTTTTTGGTTGGTAGGCTATTAATTATTGCCTCAATTTCAGAGCCTGTTATTCGTCTATTCAGGGATTCAACTTCTTTCTGGTTTAGTCTTGGGAGGGTGTATGTGTCCAGGAATTTATCCGTTTCTTCTAGATTCTCTAGTTTATTTGCATTGAGGTGTTTATAGTATTCTCTGATGGTGGTTTGTATTTCTGTGGGATCGCTGGTGATATCCCATTTATCATTTTTTATTGCATCTATTCTCTCTTTTCTTCTTTATTATTCTTGCTAGTGGTCTATCAATTTTGTTGATCTTTTCAAAAAACCAGCTCCTGGATTCATTGATTTTTTTTTTTTGAAGGTTTTTTTTTTTTTTTTTTTGTCTATATCTCCTTCAGTTCTGCTCTGATCTTAGTTATTTCTTGCCTTCTGCTAGCTTTTGAACGTGTTTGCTCTTGCTTCTCTAGTTCTTTTAATTGTGATGTTAGGGTGTCGATTTTAGATCCATTCCACTTTCTTTTGTGGGCATTTAGTGCTGTAAATTTCCCTCTAACGCTGCTTTAAATGTGTCCCAGAGATTCTGGTATATTGTGTGTTTGTTCTCATTGGTTTCAAAGAACATCTTTATTTCTGACTTCATTTTGTTATTTACCCAGTAGCCATTCAGGAGCAGGTTGTTCAGATTCCATGTAGTTGTGTGGTTTTGAGTGAGTTTCTTAATCCTGAGTTCTAGTTTGATTGCACTGTGGTCTGCAAGACAGTTTGTTGTGATTTCTGTTCTTTTACATTTGCTGAGGCATGGTTTACTTCCAACTATGTGGTCAATTTTGGAGTAAGTGCGATGTAGTGCTGAGAAGAATGTATATTCTGTTGATTTGCGGTGGAGAGTTCTGTAGATGTCTATTAGGTCCGCTTGGTGCCAAGCTCAGTTCAAGTCCTAATATCCTTGTTAACCTTCTGTCTCGTTGATCTGTCTGATAGTGACAGTGGGGTGTTAAAGTCTACCATTATTATTGTGTGCAAGTCTAAATGTCTTCGTAGGTCTCTAAGTACTTGGTTTATGAATCTGGGTGTTCCTGTATTGGGTGCATGTATATTTAGGATAGTTAGCTCTTCTTGTTGAATTGATCCTTTGACCATTATATAATGGCCTTCTTTGTCTCTTTTGATCTTTGTTGATTCTGTTTTATCAGAGACTAGGATTTCAACTCCTGCTTTTTTTTTCTTTTTTTTTTTTTTTTGCTTTGCATTTGCTTGGTAGATCTTCCTCCATTCTTTATTTTGAGCCTATGAGTGTCTCTGCATGTGAGATGGGTCTCCTGAATACAGTACACCGATGGGTCTTGACTCTTTATCCAATTTGCCAGTCTGTGTCTTTTAATTGGGGTATTTAGCCCATTTACATTTAAGGTTAATATTGTTATGTGTGAATTTGATCCTGTCATTATGATGTTAGCTGGTTATTTTGCTCATTAGTTGATTCAGTTTCTTCCTAGCATCGATGGTCTTTACAATTTGGCATGTTTTTGCAGTGGCTGGTACTGGTTGTTCCTTTCCATGTTTAGTGCTTGCTTCGGGAGCCCTTGTAAGGCATGCCTGGTGGTAACAAAATCTCTCAGCATTTGCTTCTCTGTAAAGGATTTTATTTCTCCTTCACTTATGAAGCTTAGTTTGGCTGGACATGAAATTCTGGGTTGAAAATTCTTTTCTTCAAGAATGTTGAATATTGCCCCCCACTCTCTTCTGGCTTGTAGAGTTTCTGCTGAGAGATCCGCTGTTAGTCTGATGCGCTTCCCTTTGTGGGTAACCCGACCTTTCTCTCTGCCTGCCCTTAACATTTTTTCCTTCATTTAGACCTTGGTGGATTTGACAATTATGTGTCTTAATGATGTTCTTCTCGAGTAGTATCTTTTTGTGTTCTCTGTATTTCCTGAATTTGAATGTTGGCCTCACTTGCTAGGTTGGAGAAGTTCTCTTGGATAATATCCTGAAGAGTGTTTTCCAACTTGGTTCCATTCTCCTTGTGACTTTCAGGCTCACCAATCAAATGTAGATATGATCTTTTCACATAATCCCTTATTTCTTGGAGGCTTTGTTCTTTCTTTTTACTCTTTTTTCTCTAAACTTCTCCTCTCACTTTATTTCATTAATTTGGTTGTCAGTCACTGATACCCTTTCTTCCACTTGATCAAATCGGCTATTGAAGCTTGTGCATGTGTCACGTAGTTTTCGTGCCATGGTTTTCAGCTCCGTCAGGTCATTTAAGGTCTTCTCTACACTGTTTAATCTAGTTAGCCATTCATCTAATCATTTTTCAAGGTTTTTAGCTGTCTTGTGATGAGTTTCAACATCCTTCTTTAGCTCGGAAAAGTTTCTTATTACTGACCTTCTGAAGTCTACTTCTGTCAGCTTGTGAAAGGCATTCTTCGTCTAGCTTTGTTCCATTGCTGGCGAGGAACTGCGATCCTTTGGAGGAGAAGAGATGCTCTGGTTTTTAGAATTTTCAGCTTTTCTGCTCTGGTTTCTCCTCATCTTTGTGGTTTTATCTACCTTTGGTCTTTGATGCTAGTTACCTACAGATGGGATTTTGGTGTGCACATCCTTTTTGTTGATGATGATGCTAATGCTATTCCTTTCTGTTTGTTAGTTTTCCTTTTAATAGTCAGGTCCCTCAGCTGGAGGTCTGTTGGAGTTTGCTGGAGGTCCACTCCAGACCCTGTTTGCCTGCATATCACCAGTGGAGTCTGCAGAACAGCAAATATTGCAGAACAGCAAATATTGCTGGCTGATCCTTCTTCTGTAAGCTTCTTCCCAGAGGGTCACCCACCTGTATGAGGTGTCATTCGGCTCCTACTGGGAGGTGTCTACCACTTAGGCTAAACAGGGTTCAGGAACCCACTTGAGGATGCAGTCTGTCCTTTCTTGGAGCTCAAACACCATGCTTAGAGAACCATTGTTCTCTTCAGAGCTGTCAGACAGGGATGTTTAAGTCTGCTGACGTTTCTGCTGCCTTTTGTTCAGCTTTGCTCTACCCCCAGAGTTGGGCTCTAGAGAGGCAGCAGGCCTTGCAGAGTTGCAGTGGGCTCCACCCTGTTTGGGCTTCCTGGCAGCTTTGTTTACCTACTCGAGCCTCAGCAATGGCGGACACCCCTCCCACTGCCAGGCTGCTGCCTTGCAGGTTGATCTCAGACTGCTGCGCTAGCAGTGAGCAAGGCTCTGTGGGCATGGGACCCACTGAGCTAGGCACGGGGTGTAATCTCCTAGTGTGCCGTTTGCTTTTACTGTTGGAAAAGTGCAGTATTTGGGCAGGAGTGTCCCGATTTTCCAGGCTTCCCTTAGCTAGGAAATGGAAATCTCCCACCCCTTGCACTTCCTGGGTTAGGCGATGCCCCACCCTGCTTTGACTTGCCCTCCATGGGCTGCACTTACTGTCCAACCAGTCCCAATTAGATGAACCAGGTACCTCAGTTGGAAATGCAGAAATCACTGTCTTCTGCGTCAGTCACGCTGGGAGCTGTAGACTGTAGCTGTTCCTAATCAGCCATCTTAGAATGGAAGAGACTGGGTAATTTTTAAAGAAAAGAGGTTTAATTGACTCACAGTTCTGCAGTCTGTACAGAAACCATAACACAGGCATCCGCCTCTGGGTAGGCCTCAGACAGCTTACAATCATGGCATAAATTGTAGGTGAGGAGCAGGCATCTCACATGTTTGGAGCAGGACCAAAAGAGTGAGAGGTGCCACACACCTTTAAACAACCAGATCTCACAAGAATTCACTGATTATCATGAGGACAGCACCAAAGGATGGGGCTAAACCATTCATGAGGAATTCACCCCCGTGATCCATTCACTTCCCACCAGGCCCCACCGCCAACATTGGGTATTATATTTCAACATGAGATTTGAGTGGGGACAAGTATCCAGAGTATGTTACCTGACTATTCTCAAAGTGATGGACATATTCATCCTTACATGTCCTCTTGTAGACCTACATGAACATTTCTTTGAGCCCATTTTCAGGAATAGAATTGCTGAGTCGTAGGAAACACGTATATATATTTTTTTGATTAAGTAGTGCCAGATTGCCCTTCTGAATGGCCCCACCTGTCTGTAACCCCCTGGTTATAGTGGATGAGGATTCCTATATGCCTTCAACCCTACCAACACTTGGCATTTCCTTGCTTTCTAGTTTTTGCAAATCTTGTAGTCTTAAAGCAATATGTTATTTTAATTTAACTTTATTTTATTCCCAATGTTTTGAGCTTCTCTTCATGGTTGTATGCTTCTGGGATTGCCTCTTATGCAACTTGCCTGTTCTTATGCTTCATATATTTTTCTTTTGGGGCCTCTTTTTCTTATTGAGTTACAAAAGTCCCTTGTATATTCTAGATAATAGTTCCTTGTTAGTTTTAGGAGTTGCACCTATTTTCTCCCATTCTGTTATTAATTTTTAAAAAGTCTTTCCCTGTTTATAGATCCAAAGTACTCTGCATTTTCCAATAACTTTACAGTTTTATTTAAAAGTTACATATAGATGCATCTAGAATCTAGTTTTGTATATGGTGTTAGGTAGGGATATGGCTTTATCTTACTGCGTGTACTAATACTGTTTCCACAACACATCTAGTAAATACTCTTTTGTCTGTCAATTTGTAGTGCCATGTTTATGCTCTATTATACTCCCATTTTTTACATCAGTCTGATTTTGAGCTCTGGTCCTTTTCCATTGGTTTATTTTTCTGTTTTTGCAACAGTACTAGTTTTTGTTGTTGTTGGTGGTGGTTTTTTTTCCCCACAACTTTGAGTATGTTTTAATACCTAGTAGAGCAAATCTTACCCTCTTTACTTTGTTTTAAGTTTGATTTAGCAATTTGTGGGGTTTTGTTCTTCTATATAAATTTAGAATAAGTTTATTAGAAAATCCACTTTGAAATATGATTGAAATTGTATTGAATTTATAGATTAATTTGAGGGATAATTGCCATCTTTATTATATTAAGTTGTCCTATCCAAGAGCATGGACATTATTTCTTTAGATTGTATTCTATATCCTTCATTAGACTTTTAAAGTTTTCTCTGTAAAGGTCTTGTATATGCTTGGTTAATTGAGCTAATTTCTAGATTCTATATAATTTTTGCTGCCATCGTGAATGGTATTTTTATGTTTTCTAAGTGGTCATTGCTGGTGTAGGAAAATGTTACTGACTTTTGTAGGTTGATATTATATTTGGTATCCTTGCTGAACTCTTTTATATTAGCTCTGAGAGTTTGGTTGATTCTTTTCTTTCATTTTTTTTTTCTAGTTGAATGATTACCTTCTCTGTAAGTGGTGCCAAATATAGAACTTCCCTTCTGATCCTTGCATTTCTTAATTCCACGCCCCCTTTCCTCATAGTATTTAGCCACGATATTTAAAACAGTAGCACTGATAGAGTCAAGTTTGTCGTGTTCATGATTTTAAATTAATGCAGTTAGTTTCTTCATTATTCATAACATTCTTTGTAGGTTTTTTGTATATAATTTTTACCAAGTTAAGAATGTTTACTTTCATTCCTTGTTCACTAAGGATTATCATTATAAATAGAATTAAGCTATATTAAATGCTGCTTTTTCTGTATCAATTGAGATAAAGCATATAATTTTTCTTTTTAGTCTTGCTGATATATTACATTGACATTTTCTGATGTTGAACTCCCCATGCTTTCTTGTAATAAACTGCACTTGATCAAAATGTATTTTTTAAAATATACTGTTGGATTCATTAACATTATTTAGCATTTTTTGTGTCTACGTTTCATAAATGAAATAGCCCTAAACTTTCTTACTTTATAATTGTCTTTATTTGATTTTAGAATCAAGATTAAATTGCCCTCATAAAATGGACTGAGTAACTTTATTTTTTTTCCAGTGACCGGAGTCAATTGGATAAGGTAGTAATTAATTATATTTTGGAAGTTTGGTAGAATAAACCTGTAACATCATCTGGACCTGAGGGTTTTGTTAGGGAAAATCTTTGACTACCATTGCCATTTTATTTTTTTCTTGATATTTAAAAATATTTCTTGTAAGTTTTCCAATTTATTAGCATATTGTTTTTCATAATATTCATAGTTTTGGCTTTTTATGTTTTCCCTTTTTCATTCTGTATTTTATTTGCATCTTTTCTCTTTTTTAGCAAAGATCTATCCTATTAACCTTTTGACATAATTAAATTCTGGTTTGTTAATCTTTTCTGTTCAGGCTGTGTGTGTGTATCTGTGGAGGAGGATTCTCTGGTTTTAAATTTCTGTCCTTTACCATCTTATTTCTCTGTAATTTTGCTATTTCCATTACATTGACTGTTTAACTAGTGTGTCGTTAACCTTTCTCATTTCATGATAAACTTACTGCTATACATTTACTACTTAGTTCTTGTTTAACTCTGTCCTACAAATTTTTATTTGTGTTTTTATTATCACTCACTTCTAAATCTTTTTTAGTTTCCTTTCCTTTTTCTTTTTAACTCAAGGTTAATTTAGTAATAAGCTATTGTGTTTTCAAACATTTGTTAAATTTTGGCTATTGTTTTGTTATTAATTTCCAGTGCTATTGCATTGTGGTTGGAGAGCCTAAACTGTATGATATTCAACGTTTGGAATTTATTGATGTTTCATTTATGGCTGTAATCATAGTCTCTTTTTGGAATTTTTTTTTTGTTGTCTTGAATGTTTGATTTGTTGGATATAGAGTCTTACTCTGTATATAATAGCTTGAGGTTTTTAGTTGTAATGTGTAAGTGTTCTGTATCTTCATTTGATTTTTTTTTTTTTTTTGGTCTGCTCGACCTATCAGTTCCTAAGAAGAGTATTAAAGTATCCATATGCACTTGTTCCTTTTCTCTTTGCAGTTCTGCTAGTTGCTTGATATATTTTGAGACTGTATTATACAATATGTTTATATTTATGATGGCTGTATCATCTTGTCCTATTGATTTTTGTCATGTAAATTCTATTTAGTCAGATATTGAGACTGCTACCTCAGCTTTATTTTAGTTTATATTTGTCTGGCATATCTTATTATTTTCAGTTTGTCTGTGACTCTAAAGTATATCTCTTCTAGTATGAATATTGTTGAATCTTTTGTTTTAGTTTGTGTCTTTCTTTTAATTGGTAAGTTTAATTCATGTACATTTATTGCAATTACTTTTATATTGGGATTTAATTCTGGCATTTCTTTTTATGTGTTTTATTTATGGTACTCCTTTTGTTTTGTTTTGTTTTTCTCCTTTTCTGTTTTATTCTATTCTTGCCCTGTATTGTAAGATCTATCTTCATGTTATTTACCCTTACTGATTTTTTTACACATACAATAGCTGTACCTTCTTCCAACAAGATAAGTACCTCAGCAAGCTCTCAGGTTCTATATAGTTTCCAGTTATACATACTTCATCTTGTAAACTTTGTCTAGAATTTTTATCTTTTCTAGAATACAGGTTTTCCTCTCACTTTCATAGTTTTTCCAGGGCTGGTTTCAGAAAAGGTAATATGGATCATACTAGTTTGCCACCTTGGCAGGAACTGGAAAAACTCAAGTTTTGTAGCAAATTAACAGCATTTATCTTGCTTTGAATGGCCCCACTTCAATCACAGGTGGTGAGTTGGTAACTTAATCAGTATTTTTTATTCCAATAACAGGTAGAAAATGTGAAATTGGTGGATCGTTATGTGAGTAAGAAACCAGCTAATGGGATTCTTTATCTTACTGCAACCCACCTGATCTATGTGGAGGCTTCTGGTGCAGCCCGGAAAGAAACATGGGTATGTTCATGAGAAGAAGTATCAAAGGGTCTTAAAGAGTTGTGCATACATGCTGTCTATATGGTAGTTTCTTGAAATTTCAAGTATAATTTTTAAATTGCTGTAAAACCTTTTCTTCAAAGGACCTATTCTAATAATCTTTTTGTGGTCTGAATTGTATTACTCCTCTTTTTTCAAGTTATTGACTCTAGTCATCGTAGTCATTTTATTCTACATTGGAATATTCCTGGGGATTAGCTAAATTATTTTTAGGTAGAATAGTTTCTACTATTTTCCTGAACTATGTTTGTAAGCATCTTGAAGTAATTTAAAGCCTGCTATCCATAAAATGTAGTTCAAGAACCAGCAGTATCTGTAGCTTATGGGAACTTGATAAAAATGCAGAATCTTAAGCATAAGATTTTGATTTTATAAAAAGGGCTCAGGTTATGCTGATGCTAAGGCCTTATTGACTTTACCTTGGGCAGCACTAATTTAGACCATCTCTCTGTCCTAAGACAGGATTTTACCTAGGTATATATATATGTGTGTGTGTGTGCGCATGCACAGGCATGTGTGTGTGTTTATGTTTACACCTGTAAGTAATGTTTTCTAATTACTTCAGCACCCCAACATTACTTTATGCCTTACCCATCCTAAAGGTCATAATTTAATCTTAATCATTAGATTTATGCTTAGACCTCTTCATTTATAAGAATTACAACATGCTTCTTTTATACAGCATAGCTTAGTGATTAAAGCTTTAGAGCCAGTCTGCTCAGGTTAAAATCCCAGCTTCAACATTTACTACTTTTGTAACCTTGGGCGAGTTGTTTAACTTTTCTGTGTCTTGCTTCTTTCATCTGTAAAATAGAGATAAAATAATACCTTGAATAGTTTTAAAAAGTCAAGATACAAGAATTATAAAGTGAATGTTTATAAGTGCTTATAACAATGCCTGGAACATGATAAATATTATCATAAAAGTATAAAATAAATTGAATTGAGTATGCATATGAAAAAAGTATCTTAATACTTCCTTTTAAAACTGAACTTTCCCCATATATATCTTGTTCTTTGTGCTGTGATGATAAGAATGTCAAAAGAGGAATGAGAGCTGGGCTAGACTTAAGCTCTGATGCTAACTGGCTACGTAACCTTAGGCAAGTGATTCTTACTCTCCGGGCTTGTTTCTTCATCTGTAAAAATGAGGTGGTTAGATTATATAATTAGTGGTAAAGCAACAAGAAGCAGACTGCAGTGTTAGAAAATTTCTCTCTCCTTACGGATACAAGATTACCAAGTTTGTTAGAACAATAATGCAGTTCTAACAGTTCAGGAACCAGTTCTTTAGTACTGTGCCATGAGCCTATCTCCTATCTACCTGCATTTATAGACAGTACAGATGTCTCCAGATTTGTTCCTTTTGGGTGTTATTTCAAATCCAGTGGACTGTATCTGGAAGGGAGGACTTACGCTATTTCTGATGTCAAAGGAGGCTTATTTACCCAATTAGGGAAATTCTTCCCAGCCTTAGTCTGCCTACCTTCCCCCAACCCTTCCCAGTTTCACCACAATTGTTTGCCTGGGCCCTGATCTCAATTATCAGTATTGTACTACCAAAACACACATCTCTGATGTTGACTGGAAGATCTTTGATTTTCTTGTGGTTGAATATATTAATTCATATTACATTTTGTAATACCTCCAGAACTGCCATGGCAGGACTTGAGTATGACAAAACAGTTAAGATAAAAATTAATCATACCTGTGATCCCAGCAGTTTGGGAGGCTAAGGAAGAAGGATCGCTTGAGGCCAGGAGATTGAGATCAGCTTGGGCAACAAAGCAATACCTAGTCTCTACAAAAGTTAAAAAATTAGCCAGGCATGGTAGCACACAACTGTATTCCTAACTTACTTAGGAGGATGAGGCAAGATGATTTCTTTGAGCCCAGGAGGTTGAGGCTGCGGTGAGTCGTGATTAAGCCACTGCACTCTAGCCTAGGCAACAGAGCAGGATCCTGCCTTAAAAAAATAGAAAATTTATCCTAGGAATATCTGAATCATTCCCACACTTGCTCCATTCTTAGATGGTGGATATGATTGAAAGAGTTCATTGAAGAGATGACTTTTCCTAATAAATTAGGGACTGGGGCATTGAGGTGGTGGGAGAGCAGAAAAGGCACTATTGATTCCAAGACCATTCCAGGCACAGGACAGGGAGTCTAGAGAATGGAAAGAGCACATCCAGGCTCCATAGTTGCAGAAACATCAGATAGGGATAGGAGGAGAACATCAAAGATCAAAATGCAAAACCATGATTCTATGGCTTTTTGAATCAATTAAGAGAGAATTAATATTATTTGGACACATTTTGTTTCATCAGTTCCCTTTCCATGCATTTCTTTTTTTGCTGGCATCAGCATGAACAGAAGTAATCATCCTACATTCTTTGCTTTACTGTCACTAGAGTTTAAAATGTAGAGGAATAGTTCCTCCCTAACATTTCTAGTTAAATCCTTATTCCAGAACTAGAGTTTTTAGAATTCCCAGAGAAGAATCCTGGCCTTATATGGACTGCTATGGTTCAAATTCTGTTTGTGCCACTTCTTGGCTATATGATATCTGATGAGGAATTCACTTCTCAGAGCTTTGTTTTTTTTCATTCCTGAAATAGGATGATTACACGTCAAATGGCTCTTCTTAAATAGCTAATGGTCATGGACTACTTTGTTTATAATAAAGCACAATACCAGCTATTAATAACTATCTTAATTAGTAATTTGATATAAGAAAAGAAATTCTTATTTTCCTCTGTAACAATTATTCTGTGATTGTGAACTCTATCACAGCATGCTAAAAATCATCTATTCTGAGCTGATCCACCAAAATTGTCCCACAAACTTGGTAATCTTGTATCCGTAAGGAGAGAGAAATTTTCTAACACTGCAGTCTGCTTCTTGTTGCTTTACCACTATTATGCTTTAGTTCTATTTGAGAGAACCCCAGTTATGTCTTACAAAGAATGGTTGTAGGCTATAGATGTAGCCTACATATCTGGTCATGCTGTTACCGTTACGGAGAGTCAGGAATACTGATAGTGATAGAGATATTGCACATCTGTATGTATACACTGCTTCTTTTATGTTTTTCAGATTGCACTCCATCACATTGCCACTGTGGAGAAGTTACCCATCACTAGCCTGGGCTGTCCCCTGACCCTCCGCTGCAAGAATTTCCGGGTGGCCCACTTTGTTTTAGACTCTGACCTTGTGTGCCATGAGGTTTATATTTCACTACTCAAGCTTTCTCAGCCAGGTGGTTGTGATAGTATTTTTATCTAAAACCATTTTAATATTTTTCCAAAATGGCATAATGGAAAGATCAGGGCTATGGAGTCAGAGGAGGGTTTGGATCTGGACTCTACCACTTATTAGCTCCATTATATTTGGGCAAGTTATATAACCTCTGAACTCATTTTCTTTACCTATAAAAGTAAGGAGAGTAAAAGCTCTCCAATGGGGGTTGTTTTGAGCCTTGAATATCTTCATATATTAGTATATAGTAGATGTTTAGTAGACATTTTCTTCTCTCTCCCTCCCTCCTTTTAAGTATCAACTTGTGAATGTTTCCTCAGTTCAGGAAGGAAGACTGCTGTGGAACAAAATTTGTTTCCTGTTGTCCTGCAGACTTTTTGTTTGGCCCACGATGTCCACCCCTACTTTTAATTCCATCTAGAAGACTAAGGCAGTTCATCAAAGTCCTCATTAATGTAGGACTTAATGCTTCCTCCATCTTCACCCTTTCGTTCCCCATCCCCCATCCCAGGCAATTAACCGTCAGCTTCCTCTGATTTTAGTCTTTGATTTTAATCATGCTCTTACATTTTCTCCCCCATTTTTCCCCTCTCCCCAAAATAATTCCTCAATATTTGCTGATTTTTATTGATAAAGTTACCTGCTGGATGACCCAGCATTTTACAAGTCTCTAATAGGCTCCATTCATCTCTGGAGAAGTTGTTGCCACATAAATTGGTCAAATGAGTTATTTGATTGGATACTGTATCTTGTGAAGGGAGGAAGCAGGACTGACAGAGAAAAGAGAGGAAGTGGCCATTTATAAGTCAGAAGTTGCTGTTGGCCTGACAAGTAGAATGCAAAAACATTGTTGAAGATGTGCAACATGTTACAATAAGCAGTACTGTTAGGGCATGGGAGCCCAGTTAAAAACTTTTGGTAAGGACTCTTTTCCTAACATGTGAAACCCTGAAGCCTCAGTTCAATCAATTATCCAGCATTCTTTTTTTATAGGAAGCCAGGCAGAAAGATCCCACTTTGTATTGATACCACAAAAAATTGAAACATTTTTTAAAAGAACCCAAACAGTATTCCAGTTTTTATTCCTTACATAAAGGCAAACTTGCACACACTACAGTCTTTTTCTGGGACTGTTTGACAAACATTCCCTTTGGGAAAAGGAAATCTAGCATTTATTTGCGTTGTTTGATGATTTTTAGGTTTCATTCATCATTTTGTTTTCCATGCCTATCTCTCTTCTCCAGCATTACCTGAAGATCTTTATGCTTTTTCTTATAATCCCAAATCCTCAAAAGAGATGAGGGAAAGTGGATGGAAACTGATTGAAGCAATATCAGACTTTGGGCGTATGGGAATACCCAACAGATACTGGACCATAACAGATGCCAACAGAAACTATGAGGTAATTTTGTCCTTGTTGTTTGCCTTTTGGTGCATTCAATTAAAATGGCAGAATATCAGGAAACAAGATTTTGAAAAAAGAGAGAAATGATTCATAATCCTTCTCTCCTTTCCATTCAACATTCAGCCATTCAACAAACATTTATTGAGTACCTACTGTGCAATAGGGACTGAGTAAGAGATCTCATGGCTTAAAGCATAGGGTGCTATGTGAGCATAGGTGCAGGGCATGAAAATCAGCCTAGGAAGCCAGAAACAGCCTTATGCTTTGCGGAGTAGCCTTGTGAAGGCTAATTTACTTTTAACGTTTTTAATTTTTAATTATTATGGATATATAATAGTTGTACATATTTATAGGGTACATGTGATATTTTTATACAGGCATACAATATGTAATGATCAGATCAGGGTAACTGGGGTATCCATCACCACAAGCATTTATCATTTATTTGTGTTGGGAACATTCCAATTCCATTTTCATTTTTTTTATTATTGTTATCTGTAGTTGTCCTGTTTTGCTGCTGAATACTAGATCTTATTCCTTCTATCTAACTGTATTTTTGTACCCATTGAGGATCCTCTTTTTATCCCCCCACTCCACTACCCTTACCAACCTTTGGTAACCATCATCTATCCATGAGTTCATTTTTATTTCTTTGCTCGTACAACATGTGAGTGAGGTTATGCAATATTTGTCTTTCTATGCTTTGTTAATTTCACTTAATATAATGTCCCCCAGTTCCATCCATGTTGTTGCAAATGACAGGATTACATTTTTTTTGTGGCTGAGTAATATTCCATTGTGCATATATACCACAGTTTTCTTTTCTTTCTTTTTGAGACAAGGCCTCACTCTGTTGCCCAGGGTAGAGTGTAGTGGCATGATCATAGCTCACTGTAGCCTCAATCTCTTGGACTCAAGCGGTCCTCCCAACTCACCCTCCCATGTAGCCAGGACTATAAGCACCCACCCCCATGCCTGGCGAATTTGTTTCATTTTTTGTAGAGATGGAGGTTTTGAACTTTTGGGCTCAAGCGATCCTCCCTCCTTGACCTCTCAAAGTGCTGAGATTATAGGTGTGAACCACCGCGCCTGGCCAGTAGTGGCTATATGATTTACATTCCTACCAGTTGTGTATGAAGATTTCATTTTCTCCATATCCTCACCAGTATCCATTATTGCCTTTTTGATAAAAGCCATTTTAACAGGTGAAATGATATCTTATTGTAGTTTTGTTTTTCATCTTTATGATGATTATTGATGTTGAATGTTTTTTTCATATACTTGTTGGTCATTTGTATGTCCTTTTTTGAGAAATGTCTATTCAGATACTTTCTCCATATTTAATTGGATTATTTGTTTTCATTCTTTTGAGTTGCTTGGGCTCCTTATATTTTCTGGTTATTAATCCCTTGTCAGATGGGTAATCTGCAAATATTTTCTCCTATTCTGTGGGTTATCTTTTCACTTTGTTGGTTGTTTCCTTTGCCATGGAGATTTTTAGCTCAGTGTTATCCCACTTGTCCATTTTTGCTTTGGTTGGTTGCATATGCTTTTGAGGTCTTACTCGAGAAGTCTTTGCCCAGACCAATATCCTGAAGTGTTTCTCTGCGTATAGACGTCCAGTTTTCCCAGAACCATTTATTGAAGAGACTCCTTTCCCCCAAATATGTGTTCTTGGTGCCTTTGTTGAAAATGAGTGAACTGTAAATGTGTGGATTATTTCTGAGTTTCTCTCCTAATTTATACAGGGGGAGAAGGCAGGAGGTCAGGAAGTGAAACCATATCATAAAGGGCTTCATGGCCAAATTAAGGAATTTGAACTTTTTCATGAAGACAGTTGTGAGTCACAAGAGTATTTACACTTGAAAGGAACATATGTATATTTGTATGTTAGAGAGATAACTGTTATTAGTGTGGAGAATTTGTTTGCTGGAGCTAAGAATGCAGGAGAATGATATGTAAAGTTATGAGAACCTGAACTAAGGCAATGGCTGCAGATGGAGAGAAGGAGATGGTGTTGAAAGATATTTAGGTGGTAGAATTGAAAGCAACTGGTGACAGATCAAATGTGAGTAGAAAAGTGGAGGAATTTAATATGCATCCCAGCTTTTCTGGTTTCTGGCTTTGATGACCAATGAGTAGTGGTGATGTTAACAAAGATAAGGACCACAAGAAGAGGGACAGATGGTATCTTCAATTTTACACTTGATTTCAAGGTGATTAAACAGATATCAAGTATTTGATTTCAAACATTTGGGTCTGGATCTCAAGAAAGAGCTCTGGGCCAAATATGGACATCTGGGAATGTGTTGGAGGTCCCAAAGACCGTTCCTCAGGTTTTGTGATTTACTAGGAAAATTCATAGGACTCGGCGTATAGTCATACTTATGACTGTGATTTATTACAGTGAAAGGATACAAAGCAAAAATCGGCAAAAGGAAAAGGTTCAGGGGAGAAAGTCAACAAAACTGGAACAAGCTTCCAGAGTCCTCTCTCAGCAGAGTAACATAGGACACACTGAATTCCTCCAGCAGAAATTGTGACAACACTTATGAAATGTTATCTACCAGGATGCTTATTAGAGGCAAAGGGCTCAGGGCTTCTATTGGGACCTGCCCACATAGGCACGTTCTGCCTAGTGTATGCCAGAAGTCCAGATGTCCAGAAGGAAAGCAGGTGTTCAGGATAAGCCACATTGTACAAACAGTTTTAAACACAATGCAAGTAGGCCTTTCTAAGGGTAGTCTGATGGTTAATATTGTCAATTTGATTGGATTGAAGTATGCAAAGTATTGTTTCTGGGTGTGTCTGTTAGGGTGTTACTAGAGGGGAGATTAACCTTTGAGTCAGTGGACTGGGCGAGGCAGACCCACCCTTAATCTGGGTGGGCACCATTCCCTCAGCTGCCAGTGCAGCTAGAAAAAGCAGGCAGAAGAAGGTGGAATGAGCAGACTTGCTGAATCTTCCGGTCTTCATCTTTCTCCCATGCTAAATTCCTCCTGCCCTTGAACGTCAGACTTCAAATACTTTGGCTTTTGGATTCTTGGACTTACACTAGTGGTTTGCCAGGGCCTCTCGGGCCTTCTGCCACAGACTGAAGGCTGCTCTGTTGGCTTCCCTACTTTAGAGGTTTTGGGACTCGGACTGATCCACTACTGGTTTTCTTGCTCCTCAACTTTCTGACAGCCTACCGTGGGACTTTACCTTTTGATCATGTGAGTCAATTCTCCGTAATAAACTCCCTTTCATATATACATATATCCTATTAGTTCTTTCCCTCTAGAGAACCCTGACTAATACAGGTAACAATCAGGCCTGCTAGGATAATTTTTCTGCAGAGAGAGTCATTGATGTTTTAAGTGATATCCCTGAATTGTTCATCTTTAACAGCGTTTTTACTATCATAGTAAGACTGTAATTGCAATGACTTTCTGGTAACATAGCTTTGAATGTCTACTAGGTATGGGGATTGATGAGCTGTGACTTCGCAGGGTCATCTGTGAGGTGACTTGTTAGGGTCATGCTTGAGAGGAATGAGTAGAGATTGGAAGTAAAATCTGTCCACCTCAAATGTGTGTCTGAGTCTTCCAAAGAAGGTCTGAAATATTCTTGTTGGTCTTTTTGATGTGTATAACCTAAGCTGAACAGCAGCTCCATTTATTTTTCTTTGTATGACCGTCTTCTCCAAAGTTTAAGTCCGGGTAAGGGAGTGGGTAGAAAACATTTTTAAATGGTCTGCATTCTGGGGACATTGACTTTAATGAGTTACATAGAGCATTCTTGATCTTATCTACCGTTAACTTTTTTTATTTTTGCCAGTTCAGTTTATATTTGTTTCATGTATTGTTAAATGTTTAGGGGTGTTCTTTACTTAGGGGAGTGATTAGAATTAATTTTGCAATGTCAGGTCTGTGGTGTTATAATATTTTGTCACTGTCTCTTTGGTAATATGTATGTTGGTAACCACTAAAAGCTGATCAACTTGAGAAAATATATCAGTCTTTTCATAGAGTAGGTCACACCTAAAATGTCAACACCTCCAACCCCCAGACTAGTGGTTTAAAGGCCATTCAGATATGAATACTAGGAACCTAGTATGCAGTTTATATATATAACTTTTTCACTTGCTAGCAACAGGCTGGAATTAGCAATCACTCAAGCATTAGCTAGCTGGTATTTAATCATCTATTCCTCAGAAATAGAAATGAAAATATCCTTGGTATAAAAGCTTTTCGAAGTATGCTGTTATTTTCTGGAAAGGAAGGGATTGAGACATATAAAAACAAAATGTACTTTTAGAATTAGAATAACAAAAATCATAGAAACACATATAAAACCCCATCTTGAAATTCCTGCGTATGCCTATCAGAGCAAAAACAATAACTGTAAACAAGTAAATTAATATGAACAGATGTAAATATGAAGCAGACAGGTGAAGGAGGAGAAAATATGATGTACTCTTTCATAAACTGCATACTAGGTTCCTAGTATTCATATCTGGACGGCCTTTAAAACACTAGTCTGGGGGTAGAGCTGTTGACATTTTAGGTATGACTTACTCTGTGAAAAGACTGACATATTTTCTGAAGTTTATCAGCTTTTAGTGGTTACCAAAATACGTATTTCCAAAGAGAGAGTTATATATAAATATATATTTATATATATTGTGCTTATTTTCTTTTAGATATGCAGCACCTACCCTCCTGAAATAGTGGTTCCTAAATCTGTTACCTTGGGAACGGTGGTTGGAAGTTCGAAGTTCAGAAGTAAAGAACGTGTCCCTGTGCTCTCCTACCTCTACAAAGAGAACAATGTGAGTTAAGGAAATTTCTCTAATGAGAATTATACTTGGCTCTGGAAGACCTGTTTTAAGTTTCATGCTGCCACTTAGTAGCTGTGTGACCTCAAGCAAGTTCCTTAACTTCTCTGGATTTTCATACTTCTGAAGTTTTTTGAGAGGATCTCAGGAGGGAATAATATATGTGTACCTTGTAAATTGTAAATTGTAAAATGTTATGCAGATGTTAAGTGGCATTTTAGTGTGTTTGTTTGTTTTTCTTTTTTTCCTCTTCTATGGGATCCAGCTTGGTAGAAAGTTGTGAAATGACAGGAAATTAGTTGTATACAGGATTTTTTGAGACTGTGGCCTCCCGGTAGAATACAGATATCCTTGATACTTTCTTACTGCTTTTCATGTAATTTCAGGTAGTAGTAAGAAAGCACTTGACTTCTCTCTCTTTCAGTCCCCTTACTTATGTAGGAAGTGATAATATTTATCACCTCTTGTAATCACTCTGAGATCTGGGGTTAGACAAATAGGCAAGTTGTCAAGTGGGCAGCCATTCAAGTGCTAAAGAGTATAGTAATGCAATTGGGTGTCATACTATTGAAGTGAGTCGACCCCTTAAAAACCACATCAAAGTGTAATCAATTTCATTAACTAATCATTACCAGACATTCATGTTAAATAGTTACGTTGTTTTTGTGTTAAAGTGGCTTGAAATAAACCACCCTTCTGATTCCGCATTAACTTCTGAAACTAGTGAACCCTGTTCTCTTAAGACGCTGTAGATCTTTGCTCTATCTTGAATTCTGCTGCCTCTGCAAGCTTATGGTTTATGTGGGCAATATCACTGGGACTGTAAAAAGTGAGGCAGTTTCAGAAAAGTAGCCCATTATGTATCGAGAATAGAATTTCACTAAGGAAATACTCACGATGTGATTTTCTTTCTTTTCTTTTTTTTTTTCTGTAGTCTGATTTGCCAAGACTGGGTTGGTAATTAGAGCCACATACCCAGGGTAGGCAGGAGGTTAAGCGCAATGTCAGTGGAGAATGACTTTAGAGTCACATTTCTCTTTGCTTTGGACACTATCTTAAGTTGGCTCATCCTCTCCCTCTACTCATGGAACCTGGCCAGGGTCAAGGAAGATTTTTGACCATTTGTGTATATAATCACTCAACTGACACACTTTTTCCTCACAGGCTGCCATTTGCCGCTGTAGCCAGCCTCTCTCTGGATTTTACACTCGCTGTGTAAATGATGAGCTCTTGTTGGAGGCCATTAGCCAAGCAAACCCAGGGAGCCAGTTTATGTATGTTGTAGACACAAGACCAAAGGTATCTATTTGTCAGTGATGTCTTTGATATTTCTGCCTCTTGCAGTCTTCCTCCTCATATATTGAGACATGCAGTGTTATTGGGGAAGTTAGGTTTGTGTATGTGTGTTGATTACTTCAGACATTGTGTAAAATCATTTCAGGAAGCCATTTGGGGCTCCTTTTATAAGGTTGTCACTGACAAGTGAGGTTATGAGAGGGTAATTCGAACAACCCGGCTTTGCCACCTCAGTGTGACGTCCTGCATAAGAGGCTTATTAGCATCCCTCATCTTTTTTACCAAGTCTGTTCCTTAACCAGAATTTTCGGTATTCCCATTCTGGGGTCTAAATTTACTGTCCGAGAAAGAGCTTCAACTTAGACATTGGAAACTTACTACAACCAACATATTTTTTTTCTGTAAATGTGTTACGTCACAGTAGTTTAATAATACTTTGGTTCTCCCAAAGCACCAGGGTTCACAAATTTTACTGCTATACGATGAACAAAAAGTCTTTAGCTCATGTGGCAGTAATTCTTTTTTAGCATCTAGCACTGTTAGCTGGTTAAATTTTTTCCAGTTTAATACAGTGCAGTTTAAATCTTGGTCCCAGAGAATAAAAAAGACCAAGTTCATAAATTTGCTGTGGATTTTGGCAGTGGACATGGATAGACCTAGTCAAATCCTTTGATCTTTCCAATAATTTAATACTGCATGATTTGTTGCAATATGTTTTCTCAGGCTTTGTCTCTTTCAAATATGAACATTGCTGAACAGAGTGTCCTCATATTAACCTAAATATCAGCGTAAACTCCCCTCTGCATTAATTCCTTAACCTTCAACGTTTGGTCTAGCTCTATATGGGCTGTAGAAGAACTCATTGTGTCCCACACAGAAAGTAAAGGAAGATTCCCTATTCTTAAATGTTGTCCTTTTTACAAACAGCCCCAGAAAGAAATAATTTTGCTTATAATTTGGTATGTAAAATGTGGCTGACTAAAAGGTTTCATTGCTGATTCTAGTGATTACTAAATTGGTGATTTTCATCTAAGCCTAAGCCAGATGGTGGTGACTTAAGAGTTGAGCAGTTGGATGTACATGAAACCAGATAGTTGCCTTAGACAGCTTTCTGCCCCATCTTTGTGATCCCTTAGTGGGTATTCTCCAGAGCTACCTAGGACTAACTGAGCTCAGGAGAGAAAATAATTTCCCTTTCTGCTCAGGTCCATCCTTCAGTTTCTCAGAAGCTTGCCATAACCACGTCTGAAATTCCGCGATTGTAAAGAGTTTAACCGCGTCTGTATCTTTAAACATTAAATAATCTTAAAATAGCAAAGAGAAATATACCAAGCTTTGAAGAAACAAAACAGTTGGTGCCTTTTGTTCAAATCTAACACCAAAAAGCCCCTTTTATGTTCCATTTTCCTGTCTCCAATTTGAGCAAATTAAGACAGGCCTAGAAATATCTGGCATTCCCTCTCTTCTGGATGGCTAGATCTGTACTTTTAATAGGAACTATATTATACTGACAAAATTTTGTTCTAGGAGTCAGTCAAACCTGTGGTCAAATCCTGCTTTCAGCCTTTATCCATATCATCTTGGGCAAATTGGTTCATCTCTCTGAGCCTGTTTTCTTATGGGGATAATATTAGTACCCACTTTGAGAGGCTGTAATGAGGATTAAATGAGATAATGTACATAAAAGATTTAGCACAGTGTCAGGCATAGTAGGAGCTCAATAAATATTACATTACAATAAATATAACATCTGACATTCTGCAATTGGAAAGAGTTTAATCGCGTCTGTATCTTTAAAGATTAAATAATCTTAAAATAGTAAAGAGAACTACAGCAGGCTTTTGAAGAAACAAAAGGGTTGGTGCCTTTTGTTCAAATCCATCACCAAAAAGCCCCTTTTAACAGGTTCCATTTTCCTCTCAGTTTGCCACCTGAATATTAAATAGGTATCTGTTACTCAGATCTGCCAGACATATTTTTAAAGAGTGAATACTGGTATGAGGTAACTCGTTATCTGCATTAGGTGGCCTACCCAGACCTGGGTAGTGACTACTGTAATTATTATTATTATTATTGTTATTTTTGCTGAGGCATCACGCATAACAAACATCCTTGCTACTAGGTGACTATTGCTTATGCTTCCACAAGTGTTCCTTTGACATTTGTCATTAATTTAATGAAAGCTCAGTAACACTATCAATGTGATAAAAGATCAAAATTACCATCACATTTCCCCTTTTAACAGATGTCTTGCATTGTAAACAGAATATGTTTAGCACACTGACTTTTTTCCCTCTGCATGTTCTAACTTGAATAGTTTTTGCTTTGAGATTTTTGTATTCTTTTAATACAAAAATTATACCCTGTCCACATACATGCTCCTCCTGCCTTCTGAAATGCACCATATTGGGAGATGAGAAAATAGGCCCAGAAAATAGAAAATCACTTAATTAGTAATATGGTCATTATCATAGACAGTCTCTTGGCTTCCTTCTAGTTAGTATATTCATATCTCCGCAAGTCTCTTTTACTCCCTACCCCACCCAGCATTCTTCATATGACCTAGATATTCTCTGATTACCACAAGCTGAACATAGTGTTAAAACAATTGGTGGTGTCTCCATTTCAATTTTGTCAGTGAGTAAAAGTCATTTATCTCATGCAGTCACATTTTAGACATTTTTCTAGAATAGCTATTTAAAACTAATTGGGCTGTATGTGGTGGTTTATGCCTATAATCCCAGTACTTTGGGAAGCCAAGGCAAGAGGATTACATGAGTCCAGAAGTTCAAGGCTAGCGTGGGGAACAGCAAGACTGCATCTTTACAAAAAAAAATTGTAAAAAAAATTAGCCCGGCATGGTGGTGCACGCCTATAGTCTTAGCTGTTCAGGAGGCTGAGGCAAAAGGATTGCTTGAGCCCAGGAGTTCGAGGCTGGAGTGAACTCTGTGATTGTGCTGCTGCACTCCAGCCTTAATGACAGAGTGAGACTCTGTCTCTTAAAAAATAAATACAATTAATTCATCCTAAAGCTCTTAAGCTTCTTTCTAGAGCTTCTCAGTTGTAAATATTTTTGAACTTTTGCATGTTTCTCAGTATAAAACCCTTTCAGCTGAGAAAACATTTGTGGTAGGCAGCTCAAAATTATTATTTCAGTTTTTTAGATCAGATATTCTCATAGCTGCTATATCCTTTATCTCTTAAGAAAGGTTTTCATAATGAAACAAAACATTATGTCTCCCTATTTTTCCCCTATATGAGTCTGTTACTAAAAGTGCCTAATGTAAAAACTAGTGAAATTCTCTCCATTCTAGAATGTATCTCATCTGATTTAACTTCTTTTTAATTGGGATTAAAAAGAATTATGATTTTAAACTGTTCAGAATGAGGCATTGAGATTGATGAACTCCATTCTTTCATCATCTGACCTATCTGCTCTATTATGTTATCCACTATTGCAGTTGAATGCCATGGCCAACCGAGCAGCTGGGAAGGGATATGAAAATGAAGACAACTATGCCAACATTCGCTTCAGATTCATGGGCATTGAGAACATCCATGTAATGCGGAGCAGTCTGCAGAAACTCTTGGAAGGTACAGGGATTTCACCTTGGCTAGGCAAGCGGCCATAGCTTTGCATTATTATGTAAGCAGAAAGCATGCCTGATTTGGGGTGGAATATAAAAGCAAGCAGGTGAGCAGAGTCAGTAAGTGGTTAGGTGTTTAACTGTCATATGAATCTAGCTTACATAGTACTGAATTACAGCAGTGTTGGTCTGGAAAAAGGAGTGAGATGTTCAGTTTCATAATTCGATAAAGTTCATCTGGGTCTGGTCTGGTTGGTATGAAAATTATTTCTCTCCGTAGAAATACAAAGGTTGATTTTCAGGGATAGGCAAACCAACATAACTATTAAATAAATTTGGGGTTGATTTTATCGTCCTCAAGGTAAGAAATTACCTTATTTAATTTGGTATAAGGATTTAGTCTGATTTCATCACTATGCTGATGAAGCTGAATTTAGACCTCAAGAGAGTAAAGTTGATATCAGACAGTTTTGGTGATCTGTTATCGACTACAAAATGATTAGGGTCAGAAAGGAGGCAAGGTGGGATTGGGGCCTTACAAGACTCTTGGGTGTAGAACATTTCTCCTAAAACCACTACCCAGATTCCATGATGTTCTACGTCACTTCAGGCAGAGATAGTGAAAACCTGCCTTCTTTAGTGAACTCCCCGTTCTTCCTCTCCTTTCTTCAATTTCTTACTTGTGTAGTCTGCCATGACCTCTCCTTTACATCACCCTTGCCAGATCTCATCTGCTCAGTCTGCATCCCTTTTAAAATATTAATGTCCCTCTTCCTTAGGTCTCTTACTCCTTTCTTTTTTGCCCCAGAATATGTTATGGAAGAGGACTTTGTTTTACAGATTTTTAAGGCAAAAGATTTCCCTCTGCTGGATAATTATTGCAGAGTGCATAAAAATTAACGGGTAATTTTTTTTTCAACGTGTTGACAGAGCAGGGCTACAGGGAGTAGATGGGGGTGTGGGAATAGAGACAGATGCTGAGGGCCTTCAGAGTTAGCATAAGTGGGTGGAATTAGGATAGGGATCAAATATGTTTTCTAATCAGGGGAGGTGTATTTTCCTGTAGATGCTAATTCAGTCTTCTGGCTCTCTTCTTGAGAGATTTCTAAGGGCTTGAGAGGGTTCTACAGCGTCATAAAGCAGGGGCCCAGGCTAAGAGATCTGGTAGACTTTAGACCTAGTTCTGTCCCTGACTAATCAGGTTTCTAACTAATCATTTAATTAGAAATCTAAACTAATCATTTAATTAGAAACTAATCATTTAATTAGAAATCAGGTTTCTAACTAATAATTTAATTTCTAACTAATCATTTAATTAGAAATGTGTTTTCTAACTAATCATTTAACCTTTCTGCCTCAGCTTCCTCACGATATGGAGATCCACTTTCTCCCCTTTCTTAATGAATAAATCGACTTGATCATGAATTTCAATCTCTGCTTCCTTTTCTACCTTAGTTTGTGAATTGGAAACTCCAACAATGAGTGAATTTCTTAGCGGCCTGGAGAGCTCAGGGTGGTTAAGACACATTAAAGCTATTATGGATGCTGGAATTTTCATTACAAAGGTAATAATCAGGACTTTTAAAATTGCACTGACTTCAATTATGGGATATGTTGAAGTAGTAGTGTGCCATTGAAAGAATATTGAAAAGAAAATCTAGTTTCTAGATTCAGCTCTGCCACTAATTCACTGTGTGCCCTTGGGCAAGTCTCTTTTCTTCTCTGGGTCTCAGTGTCTCCATCTTTAAACAAAGTGGTTGAACTAAAATCTAATGATGTACCTTTCAGGCGGCCACAGAATTCTTTGGGAATATTATTAACCCTCTCCCCAACTGGAAAAATGAACATATGATGGTACATACAGAAAATGAACCTCAATTTCAGAGGGTCCACAGAACCCTGGACTTCACATTAAAAACTCTTAGGTGATCTCTAATCAATAAGTGATAATAATTGATCTCTGGCTCAGTTATTCTGTGATATATTTTTGTGTTGATACTAAGGTATTAAGTACAAGAGTGTGTGTGAAATAAATGCAGAGCTTACATATCTATGAGTTTCCAGAACTCTGAGTACAAAGACCTATTTTTTTAAACGTCTTTGTATAGATCTGCCTCCAAATGCAGTCTAGGTAGGCTTTGTCACCCTGTGTTTATGCTGACTCATTTATTTTCTGATCTCTAGGACCCTAGGCTCTGTAGCCTTTGTTAAGTGGTTTGTTTTCTTACAAAAAACAAAAACAAAATTCAGTGTATATTTTCTCATTTTGACGTTTGTTTTTATGTATTTCTACATGAGAACTCTCCCTCTTCATCCCACCCCCATTATTTGGTAAAAGTAAAGGAGATAATGACTTTTCATGCATCTGCTGTAATTTTCTCAGTTGAAGGCAATGTTATATATAGCTTCTGGCTTAAAAGGTTTGAAGATTGTATATAATTAACTGCCTTAAATATCCAAGCCCTAATGCTTTTTGCTTTCCTAGTCCTGTTGCCTGCACTTTTCATCGTTATTGATGTTCACTATGTGACCCTGTCAGTTGTTTCAAGCGCACTATTCTAACTATTCTTTGTTCTGTTCCTTTTTCATAGATTCTACATCCATATATCTATAGTCCCTTTCTGAAACCAAGTTTATTAGACCAAAGAGAGTGAGGATGGATAAGAGGGAGATCTGATAGACAGTACAGCCTTATAAATATTGGTTGAATTAAAATGAGTGAACCAAAAAGATAGGCTTGGATTGCACAGTGTTTCTGTGTTCTCTATCTCTATTACCACCTATCCAGTATCCCAAGCTTGAGAACCTCAGTCAGCCTTGAATTCTACCTCTTCTCCTCCATCTGGCTATTGCCAAGTCCCATGTGTTCTGCTTCAAAAGTGTTTCTCAAATCTGTCCTTTCTTCCCAGTCTCCACTGCTACTTCTCTAGTTAAGATAGCCACAACACATTGCCCACAGTGTGATAACCTCTTAACTGCTTTACTTGTCTCTAGTAGTTACTCTTTAGTTATTTTTCTTGAATATGTCTGATCATGTCACTTTAAACTCAAAATCCTCTATTGGTTATCAATTCTATTGCCAATAAGACCTCATAAGCTTGACATTCAGAGTCTTTCACAATGTCGCCCCAACTTGGCTGTAGTGGACCTCTTGCTATTCTCTAACATACTGTGTTACTTCTTTTTCTCTCTCTTTTTTAAATGTTTATTATATTTACTTGTTTTCTCATTACAAAAGCAGTACATGTATATTATCAAAGAAGTAAACATTTCAGAAATATATAACATAAAATGTAAACATTCCCCATAGTTTGTCCCACAGTGCACACACATCACTGATAGTAGTTTAATGTTTATGTCCCTCGATCAGCACTGTCCATTTGAATTTTTTGCGATGATGGAAATATTCTCTATCTGTACTGTCTAATACAGTACCACTACATGTGGAAATTGAGCACTTAAAATGTGGCTAGTGAGACTGAGGAACTGAATTTATGACTTTATTTAGTTTTAACAAATTCAAATTTAAGTAGATATAGGTGGCTAGTGACTACCATATTAGACAGTGCTGTTGTAGAATTTTTCAGCGTATAGAGTTACACATATTAATACTTTGTGAAATGAGCTCATACTGTGCATACTGGGTTTTTTTGTTTTGTTTTGTTTTTGTTTTTGTTTCTTTTGAGACAGAGTTTTACTCTTGTTGCCCGGGCTGGAGTGCAGTGGTTTGATCTCGGTTCACTGCAACCTCCATCTACCGGGTTCAAGGGATTCTTCTGCCTCAGCCTCCTGAGTAGCTGAGATCACAGGAGCATGCCACCACGCCTGACTAATTTTTGTATTTTTAGCAAGAACGGGGTTTTGCCATGTTGGCCAGGCTGGTCTTGAACTCCTGACCTCAGGTGATCCACCAGCCTCGGCCTCCCAAAGTGCTGGGATGACAGGTGTAAGCTACCATACCCATCCCATACTGTTCTTTAATTGACCTTTTATACTTATACTATTTAATGAGCATTTGTTAAGACAGTTCAGTCAGTACTACATCATTCTTTTCAGCAACTATGTTATATTCCATTGTGGTAATTTACCATAGTCCCCTGTTGATGGAGAATTTAGTTGTTCCTAATTTTTCGCTAATGCAGATATTGCTGCATCAAATATTCTTAAACATGTATCTTTATAGAAGTGGATTTTCTGAGTCAAAGTGTATGAATGTTTCAAATTTTAATAGATGTGGCCAAATTGCCCTCCAAGTAGGTAATACCAGTTTCCATTCCTATAAACAGTGCCTATTTTTCCATTTTGGCAGCAATGGAAAAAAAGCATCAATCTTTTTGATCTTTGCCAATGTGATAGGTGATAAATTTTATATTATGTTTTAATTTGTATTTCTTTAATCATTAGTGAAATCCAGCATCTTTTTCTGTCCACCAGTGACTTTGGACTCCGTTTGGAGCCCTAAACAAAGAACATGGTTGCTGCCGTCATGCTCTGCTACTACCTGAGGTGTCTGCTTAATTGAGAAGTCAAAAAGGTTGAAAAACTTTTTTCCAGATCTCTTTAACTCCTTTTTTACCTGCAACCTGACTACCTTTCTAGGAATACCATTTTTTCTTGTACCCCATTACAAAGATTATTCATTGTCCCACATCATATGAACCACATGACCAAGGGCAGTTTCACTATTCTCCTTGCTCCTTACAAAAGCCCCTCCTCCTTTCAGATCTATTTCATTTAGCTATACCACCCTCTACACCTCCTAGTTACTCTTCCCCCTCCATTAAGGATGTTGGGAACAGCCTTGCCACCTTCTTTTCCATCCTGGTTCTTCCCGTCATCTGAAGAGATTTGAATGTCAATGTACAATTTATCAAACATTCTGCACTTATAGTTCTTTGTACTTTTTATAATTCCAGCTTTCACATCCTTAATCCAGCTAGCATAGTTCTTCTATCTCATGGAAACCTCTGCACTTTTAACTCTTCTTTTTCCAAACTTCTTTTTTCTTCCCTGTATACCAAGACCAGGTAGTATAGCACTTCATCCATTCCACCTTGTCTCTTATCCTTCTACTCTACTTGCCCTGCTAGCCACTGTCATTCTCTGCTCTTACACCCTGACCTCTAAGCATTGCTGCAAATAAATATATCCCATAGATATGTTAGTTGGTACTCTCACAGGTTTATGCCTGATAGTCTTAGCTGAGGTCCTGTAGTTGCAGGGCCACGGAACAGTTATTTTATGTGTATTTGGTTGGCTCCCAGTCCTGTTTCACCAAGCAGATATTCCTTGTACCTTGCTTTCAAACTGGCTACATCATGGTAACTCCCCCTCTATAAGCCCATATTGAAACATGTCCTTCATGGAAAAATGTATATAATACGTCTTCTCACTATTATCCTTACCAAATTCTTCGCTATCTCAGAGGACATGGTGCCCCATCTTCTGTGTAAGGATACTCACTCTACCTATATTTGAAATTCCATCTCTTCCTACTTTAAGGAACCAACTCTATCGGTTAAACCCTCTTTGTCTTACATTTTCAACCTATTCTTTTCGACTGGCTTCTTCCCTCAGTAGTATGCTCAAATGGTTTCTCATTCCTAAAGAAAAAGTACTTTTTCAGTCTTCTAGGTATTGCCCTCTTTCCTCTTGGTTATAACCTTCTGAAAAGTAGTCAGTCTTTCCTATTAGTACTTCATCTCCCTTCACCTTTCAGCCCACTGTGATCTAATTTTCATATATTGCTCTTCCAGAGGTCTTATGACCTTTGATTTGTCATATCTAAGAGTCACTTGTTAGTCTTCACTCTATTTTGACCTTTCTGTTGCATTTGGCACTGTTCACTCCTTTTCACTTTGAACCCTTTTTATAGTCCTGACTTTTATCCATCTTCTCCCTCCTAGCTCTTTTTTTTTTTTTTTTTTTTTTTTTTAACCTTTTGGGCTTTTTTGAACAGGCTGACTCTTATGATAATCCTCCTTCCTCTACATGCCATTTAAGGGTCACTGCTTTTTAAGGTCTTTTCTTTTGTCACATTTGGTCTCTGCCTGGACAGCGTCAACTATGCACACAGTGTATACTACTGTCTGTATTCAGATAATGGTGAAATCTATACTCTGGCTCAGATCTTTCCTCTCCTGACCTTTAAACCCACATATCCAGTTGTCCCACTGGACTTTCCATTAGATGTCCCTGAACTACCTCAAACTCACCATGGTCAAAACAGAAATCTTACATACCCCCACTACTACCTAAAACTTTCTTTTGTGTTCATTATTTAGTCTAATGGCACTACCATCCACCTGGTGGCTAAACCACACATTTCAGAGTTATCTGTAACTTTTCCTTCTCTTTCATCCCATGTCTAGTCTCTCACTCTGTCCTGTTAAAATGTTCATAATTAAAATCCCTCTTCTGTTTTTCAGCTCCACTGCTACTACCTTACCTCAGGCCTATATGGACTTTCACGATTTTAGTAGCTCCCTAACTGGTCTTCCTGTATCCAAACTCATGTCCTCTCAATCCATTCTCCTTACTGCCACCACAGGGATCTTTCAACGATGTACATCTGATCATGGCACTCCTCTACTATCAACTCCCTATTGCCATCAGATAAAATGTATACCTGATTTGTCTGACCCTTGTCCTCCTAGCCGGCTCTATCACTCCTTGTTCTCTCACTTCCAGCTTAGCCTGAGCCATTAAGTGTTCTTCCTCTATGTCATGCCTCCTTGCAGTGTGCACTCTGTTACATCATTCTCCAGCCTGAAATGTCCTTTCCTCCTGGTCCATCTGATAAATTCCTATTCATCTTACCAGACCCACCTTAGTCGTCTCCTCCTCCCTGGTTATCTTTTGTGCCTTTGTTATACCTGGCATGGATTTTTACCTTTTATTTTTCATTGGTTTGCAGCCATGCATGTAAGTGTTTGTCTCTTTTGTATTCCCAGCGCACATCATAGTGCCTCTTGTACAGTCACTCAATTATTGGCTAGGTGTATGGATGAATGAATGAGTGAATTAATGTCCTTCTTCACCTAAGGAAATCCTACTCTTTCTTCAAGGGTCGAGCTTCCCTGGCTCCTGCAAAAGAATGTTGTTACAACACATTACTGTATATTACCAGTAGTTTTTCCATTGTATTTTAATTATTTATTTACCTTTGGTCACCCTGACTAGTTTGTGGGTTCCTTGAAAGCAGACACTGAGTCTTATTTTTGTATTTCTAATGCCTGGCACATAGAGGCGCAAAATTGTTAGAATGAATAAGTGAATGGTCAATATGCACCATTGCCAAAATTTCCCAGGTTGAATAACTGCCCAGATTTTTACATCATTCTGATTGTATTTATATAATCACTTATTAAAGTGACCTAAGACAGGCGAGCACCTCCATCTTATGTTGAAAGCATTTGTGTTAGTAAGACTAAAACAGCTAGAGGAGATGGTTGTCAGATCTGGGACAAGAATGCAGAGCTGTCTGTGTTTTTGAGTGTGAATTCTTCCTCCAGTTCACCTTTTCCTCTGAGAATTGATCCTTGGTTTCTTCAGAAGCTTAGTGAATTTAGAAATCCCCTCATTTTTCTTTTTGCCCTGCATAATGGGTTAGTTTTGATATTCTTTTCCTATTTGGTAAGCTGTCCTTCTCTTGCACTCCATTGTTTTCCTTTTCATTCCCCATAGAAGATGCTAACATTGTGAGAAAAAATTAATGTAGCCCATAAGACCAGATTCTCTGTGATTTAGGGACTGTATTTGGCAACTCTTCAACCCAAGAAGCTATGCAAGGGTTGCTTATGGTACTTTTTTTGCCTCTTGTCTTCACAGGCAGTGAAGGTAGAAAAGGCCAGTGTCTTAGTCCATTGTTCTGATGGGTGGGACCGCACAGCACAAGTCTGCTCAGTGGCTAGCATCCTCCTAGATCCATTTTATAGGACATTCAAAGGACTCATGGTAAGAGAGCACGCTACTGTATTTTACTTTGTGTAAGAGACAGATTGCGACAATATAAAAAGAACTTCTCAAACAACTTTTTTTTTTTGCCAGAATTAACTCTAAGTCTACAAAAATAGCTTTTTCAATTTAGCTTCTTTTCATTAAATTTAGGTGTGTACTATCTGTATACTTTCTTTTGTATGTTCAACATACTTCTTACCTATCAGAACATAAGTTATATGTAACAGACTACTGTACAGAGTAGGAAAAGCTCAAAAAGTTTGCAAAACTTAATGGATGACTGTTAAATAGACTGTCCAAGGGGCTCATCATCTTTAACATGTCAGCTGTTTGAATGTCAGACTCATGACTGTTTTCTAGTGCTGAATCTAAGGACTCTTAGTTGATCTTTCTAAGAAACAGAACTCACCATAGTGGTTTATTCTCATTTCTTTGGGAAGCTTTTTCTTTTTCTTTTTTTTTTTTTTGAGATGGAGTCTTGCTCTGTCACCCAGGCTGGAGTGCAGTGGTGCGATATTGGCTCACTGCAACCTCCGCCTCCTGGGTTCAAGTGATTCTTGTGCCATAGCCTCCCAAGTAGCTGGGATTACAGATGTGCACCACCAAGCTCGGCTAATTTTTGTATTTTTAGTAGTGACTCGGTTTCACCACATTGGCCAGGCTGGTCTCAAACTCCTGGCCTCATGTGATCTGCCCTCCTCAGCCTCCCAGAATGCTGGGATTACAGGTGTAAGCCACTATGCCTGGCTGGAAATTTTTTTTAATGGTTAAAAATGGTTTTGTTACTGGTATAAAGCTAAGAGCTGCCTTTGGATTTCTGTTTTTCAAAGTTTGAGTTTAATATCGTGCTTGTCAGGATTGCATTTAGTTGTGGCTCAGTGGCTCGTCACACATCATGTGAAAGCCAAAGGAAATTTGACTCTGGATATGTCTGAGAGCATCTGAAATTTGAAGGCACCCTGTATAGGCCTGTGAATGAAATCTGAGTTACTTACTTAGTTATCATTTAGGAAATTAACTATTTTATGATCAGTTCAACCATTTCAGCAAAGTGTTTTGACATTCTTGTGTGTATAATTAATTCATTTTATGATTTTCCTAATGCAAATTCTTTCTTTTGTATAAAATGAAGATCTTGATAGAGAAGGAATGGATATCCATGGGCCACAAGTTTTCCCAAAGGTAAAAATATACTCATTTTGAAGGAAGGGGCTGAGGATAGTTCATTAGGGTGAAGTATGTCAAAACCTCAGTATGTACATGTAAAGGAAGGAAGAGGAAGTTGAACATTGCATAAATCTCTTTTCATCAAGAAACAAGTATTCTCGATACTATGCTAGGGCACTAAGGTGACAAAAGTAACCAGAATATCATCCCTATTTTTAAGGAGTACAAGTAATTATATCGAATTGTTAAATATTTCAAGGAAGAACAAGACATCACAGGCTATAGAAGGAAAAGTGCTTAACATTGCACGAAGAAGTCAGGGTAGGCTTCCAGGAGTACACAGCATTTAAGGATGAATTTTTGGAAATGAGAAGAAATTTAATAGGAAGAACAAGGGAATGAGGAGGTCATTCAGAGGGACTAATATCAAGATAATGTACCTTAAAAGGTGCACCTTTTGAAAGATAAAAGGTGCAGATTTGTTCTTTTTTAAGGGGTGAGGATAAGGGCTTATATTTATCTGTTGTCTGCCATAAACCAAACTGCTTCACTAAGGCTTTACCTGTGTTATCAGAACAATCGATAAATATTTGTCAAATGCCTAACAATGTGCTGTATATTATATCAGACACTAAGCTGATTCCAAAGGCAAATAAAATTTGAGATTTGACTGGGCGCAGTGGCTCATGCCTGTAATCCTAGCACTTTGGGAGGCCAAGGCGGGTGAATCGCCTGAGGTCAGGAGTTTGAGACCAGCCTGGCCAACATACTGAAACCCCTTCTCTACTAAAAAAACAAAAATTAGCCAGACATGGTGGCGAGTGCCTGTAATTCCAACTCCTTGGGAGGCTGAGGTAGGAGAACTGCTTGAACCTGGGAGGTGGAGGTTGCAGTGAGCCAAGGCCACACCATTGCACTCCAGCCTGGGTGACAAGAGCAAAACTCCATCTCAAAAAAAAAAAATTTGAGTTTTACCCCAAGGAGATTATAATTCAGGTCTTATTTTCCCCCATTGATATGTGTTCATTTTATTTCATTTGGTTGCCACTCTCTAGCCATTTGGGTCCATGTATTTATTCTTCCTTCACCCACAAACTTTGGACCAGTCATTATGTTAGGTATTGAGAAGACGGAGTTGAATCAGATATAGTCCCTATCTCTTCTTTGAAAGAAAAGAAAAATCAGTGATGACAGTGTAGTATGATAAGTGCTTAAGACAGAGGAAAACATAAACTAAGGAAGTTTACCCATTCTGGGGCAAAGAAGGCTTCCTATAATAGCTGACATTTTAACTGAGATTTAAAGTATGAGTAGATGTTATTTAGAAAGGGAGAAAGCATTCTAGCTACTGATGTGTTTTAAACCATAAAGGCATTAAACAGGATTATGTGTTTGAGGAGCTACAAGCAATTCAGTGTGACTGGGTCAAAGGGTGTGTAGGGAGAATAGAGGAAATGAGGCCAGGGAAGTGGAGCCAGTGAGGAGAAGATCATTCAGAGCCCTGTTTTTTTTATTTTATTTTTTTTTAAAAAAGCTAAAGCATTTGAGTGTTTTGTGTACATAGTAAAGCTATATTGGAGGACTTTGGACAAGGCAGTGACATGATGTTTATATCTATATTTTACAAATATCCCTCTGACAGCATGTAGAAGATTGAAATTGGTGGCAAGGGGCTGAATTAGTAGGCTACCAGAATTGATGAGGGCCTGAAAAAAGACAGAAGCAATGGGATAGATACAAGGGTATTCAGGAAGTAGAACTCACCAGAAGATGGGAGAAAATATTAAACAGTTCTGGGATGAGGTTTCATTCATGTACTTTAATAAATGTTTCTTAAATACCAATTTTGTGCCAGACACTATGCAGTAAACAATATAGATGTGGTCATTGCTCACATAGAGCTAAATGTAGCTATTTAAATTAAATTAATTAAAATTAAATACAATTAAAAATTCAGTTCCTCAGTCACAGTATCCACATTTCAAGTGCTTAACAGTTAGTGGCTGCTATATTGGACAACGCAACTGTATAAATTTTCCATCATTGCAGAAAGTTCTATTGGAAAGAGGGTGTATAAAAAAATAGACTAGATGACCAAAGGGTTTAGAGTATGGATGACAGTGAAGGAAGCTAAGAAGTCTGCTGGGATTAACTAGCTTTGAAATTCTGGCTGGCATTTTGGTATGAGGTGTTTCCTTGCCACTGCCAACAGAGACAAAAGATGACCATCTTACAGCCTATTCCCAACAGTGTAATCCTTAATGCTAACTAGTGTCTTCCTTTACCTTTATTTGCATCTCTCAGGTGTGGCCACCTCAATGGGGACTCTAAAGAAGTGTCCCCTATCTTCACCCAGTTCCTAGACTGTATCTGGCAATTAATGGAACAGTTTCCCTGTGCCTTTGAGTTTAATGAAAACTTCCTGCTAGAGATTCATGACCATGTTTTCTCCTGTCAGTTTGGAAACTTCCTTGGTAACTGCCAGAAGGATCGGGAAGATCTAAGGTGAATTTACTTTGTGAGAAGACACTGAACAGGGAGAAAAGGGGGTCAGTGCAAAAAGAATGTACCTACCACCCTGAATTTGACATAGCAGTCAAGAAAGGAGAGGAGATAGCAATAATAAAAAGAACTTTTGAAGCATAAAGCACTCAATGTTTGCACAGAGATCTCTCAGAACCCTGAGATTTCTCATCTGTAAAATAGGGATAATAATGCCTACTTTTTAGAGCAATCATGAGAATCCAATAAAATAATGGATGTACAAGGCCTTTGCAAATAATTAATTGCTGTGCAGGTACAAGCAGTCATTATCTACAGTCCTTTCTCACTCATATCAGAGATCACAAACTAGCAGCTCGTAGGCTGAACCCAACAGGCATGGTTTATTTAGTCTGTGGAGTATTTTTTAAAACTCCTAATTAGTTGCCAACATTTTTGTTTATTTCCCTAGGTTTTTGGGGAACAGGTGGTATTTGGTTACATGAATAAGTTCTTTAGTGGTGACTTGTGAGACTTTGGTTCACCCATCTCCTGAGCAGTATACACTGAACCCAATTTGTAGTCTTTTATCCGTCACCCGCTTCCTACCCTTTCCCCCTGAGTTCCCGAAGTCCATTGTGTCATTCTTATGCCTAGTTGCTAACATTTAAATATCAGTAGATTTCACATTAAAATCCAGTTATTTTAGAATGTTTTTTATAAATATTCTGAAAAATCAGGAGCTTTGACAACACTAGACTGTATTTTCTCATGGTAATAATCAGCTGGAGGTGAATAGTAGCTGTTCCATTTGGATGAGGCAAACTCACTCTTGTTGACTGCAGTTCTTACCATTCTCTATAGTTTATTCTTAGCCCATTTCTAATGTTATCTGCCTAGTTCTAGTAGGCAGTTGAGTTTGCACCCCTCTCTTAAACTAACATCTTGGCAATATATGAGACATAAGTACTTTTTGAAATTGACAAGGTAGAGCTCCTATGAACAGTATCTTCATTATTTTAGAGACAGAGAAAAAGAAATAGAAAAGTAGCTGTTTCACAACTCACTCGTATTTCACAGCTGCTGGCTGAGTTAGTAGTTAGCCCAACCCACAGGGCCCTTTATAGCATAGCCAGGATGACATTACTTCTCTGTGATTTGGTTTTCCTGTCAACATAGAGAACAATGATAAGTCTTTCTGTTTCAACATTTGTATTTATTTGGTAGTTTCTCTCTTGATGCCATGCATGTTTCTCTCTCTTTCTCCCTTTACAACTAGACCTTTGTCACTTTCTCCCCAAATTCTTTTAAGATATTCATTCTGTCTTTGTTTACCTATGCATTAAAACTGAGAATCTTTTCCATAATCTTTTTCCTTCTCTTAAAATCAAGTCAATATATGTGGTATTTTCCACACAAATCTGAATATCCATTTAAAAAACATGACAGTGGAACATTTTAACATATTTTAAAATAGTGATTACTTAAAATAAGCAGAAGTGTCATACATTCATGAACAGAAAAGCATGGGCTTTAGAATCAGGCAGACTGGGGTTCAAACTTTGGCTCTGTTACCTACTAGCTATGTGACCTTGAGCAAAATAATATTTAGTCTCATTTTCTCAGTAATTTTGGGCTAAAATATCTCAAAAGGTTTTATTGGAAAAATTTAAGGAGGTATTTTAGGTAAAGAGTTTGGAAGAGTGTTTGAACACATAGTAAATACTCAACAAATTAGTTACTTTACCAACGCAATATTTTTTTTCTGTTATAAACCAACAGCAAATGAGAAAGATGGATATGCAGAGCCTTTGGCCTCACTGGAATGCTCTGACAATTGTAAAAGTTACAAGACCACAATTTTAGGTCTTACTGCTTATATCACTCTTCATTTCTCCTTTTAGCTTCCTTTGACATGGTGTGTGTGCAAATGACCTTCTCATGAATGGTTATACAGCAGCTCTCTTTGGGAACCAGTGGATCTCATGTATTTTGAGGTGTTAACTAGGGGACTTGCTTACTGGTTAAGCAGGCTCCCCATGGTCTCAACTAAAGTATAAGAATCAGTTCTGTAATATAAATGCCATAGTCTTTAGTTGCCCATCTGGGATAACTCATGAACATTTTCCAGTATAAATTTCCAATTGTCTTTCACTATCTTAAACCTTCTGAAGGGAGGAGAAGCTGGCTTTAAGTAAAATGAAAAATAGAAGAGCCAGAAATTCACCCCGTAGAACCTATCTCTTAACTTACCAGACTTTTAAAAGCAATTCCAGAATTTTTAAAACCAGAGAAGTTCATAAAATCCTTGATTTGGAAGATAACTTAGAGGTCACATTTAACAGTGAGGAAATAGGCCCAGAAAAAACTCGGGATTTTCTTAAGATCACACAGCTGTTCCACACAGAGACTGGACTTAGAATCTCCTGTTCTCCAATATGGAACTCTTTCTAACCTCTCATTTATTTTAAAGATGGATAAATTGAAGCCCAGATAATTTGTCAACATCAACACTTTTTATCTACTTATTTTTCTTCTGTCATATCCTGTCCTCCTTTCTTGAGTTGGGTTACTTGTTAGTAAAATTTGCTGCTTATCAGTTCAACAGGACTATTGAGATTACTGCTTTTAATTTTTTGGCTTGTTTTTCTTTTCTAACAGAGTCTATGAGAAAACACATTCTGTGTGGCCTTTCTTGGTTCAGAGGAAACCAGACTTCAGGAACCCTCTCTATAAAGGCTTCACTATGTATGGGGTACTCAATCCTAGTACTGTACCCTACAACATTCAGTAAGTTCTTAAGTTTTTCCCTCCTTTCTTGTCCCAGGGTCTCAGCTTCCTTGCTTCTCCTTGGATAGCTGCCACCATCTGTACAAGCCTGGCTATGGAGTAGGATACTCTGTCCTCATATCACCCATACCTTGCTGCTTCTGAAAACAAGAGCCCAATTCCTTTTGGTTTTCAGGGCTTTGCTGTTACCTGCTTAGGGAAATAGATAAGAAATTATAGTTGATTTGTAGGAATACGGCCAGTCAAGATAACATTTGTTTGATTCATTTACTCTTCCTCTGTATCTCCTATTTTTCTGTCCCTTACCCAATAAAGAAAAGAAATATAAAGGAAACCAGGAGAGTGCTGGTAATGTTTGCTATATTTTTCCAAAGCTTCTGCAGGCTGAAGCACTCACAAAGAGTGCAAAGCAGACATTAATATATTTATTAGCTCTAATAGCTCATTTTGTGGATTCTTTAGGATTTTGTAAATGTAAGATCATGTCATCTCTGAATAGAGAGTTTTATTTATTCAGTTGCAATTTGGATGTCTTTTATATCCTTGCCTAATTGTTCTGACTAGAACTTCCAGTACAGTGTTGGGTAAAAGTAGTGAAAAGAGGCACCTGTGTCCTGTTCCTGATTTTTTAGGGGGAAAGCTTTCAGTCTTTCAGTATTGAGTATTGATGTTAGCTGTAGGTTTTTCACAAATTTCCTTTTTCATGTTTCGGATGTTCTCTTCTTTTTCCAGTTGAGTGCTCATTATATTTTAAATTTTAACTGACACAATAATTGTACTACATATGGGGTATAGAGTAATTATGCTGTATTTGCCTTTGTGTGCCCGGCTTATTTCACTTAACATAATTTCTCCAAGCTCATCTGTGTTGCTGTGAATGACAGCTCTTCTTTCTTTTATATTGCTAAAATAATATTTCCTCATGTGTATATATCACATTCTCCTTCTCAATCCATCCGTTTATGAACATTTAGATTGATTTCATATCTTGGCTATTGTGAATAGTGCTGCAATAAACATGGGAGTGCACATACCTCTTCGACACAATGACTTCATTTTCTTTGGCTATATACCCAGTAATGGGATTGCCAGATAGATCATAGGGCAGTTCTATTTTTATATTTTTAGGAAGTCCATACTGTTTTTCATAATGAATGTATGAATTTATATTTCCACTGATAGTATGTGAGCGTTCCCTTTTTTCCACATCCTTGTCAGCACTTGATATGTTTTGTCTTTTTGTGAATAGCCATTCAAACTTGGCGGAATGATATCTCATCGTGGTTTTGATTTGCATTTTCATAATGATTGATGATGTTGCATTTTTTTCATATACCTATTGGCCATTTGTATGTCTTCTTTTGAAAAGTGTCTATTCAGATCTTTTGCCCATTCTAAAATCAGATTGTTTGCTTTGCTATTTAGTTGAGTTTCTTATATATTCTGGTTATTAATCCTTTTTAGAAGGATAGTTTGCAAATATTTTCTTCCATTCTGTGGGTTGTCTCTTCACTTTGTTGATTGTTTCCTTTACTGTGCAGCAGAAGCTTTTTAGTTTGATGTAATCCCATTTGTCTACTTTTGCTTTTGTTACCTGTGCTTTTAGAGTCATAGCCAAAAAATCGTTGCCTAGTCCAATATTATGAAGTGTTTTCCCTATGTTTTCTTCTAGTAGTTTCATAGCTTTCAGTCTTTCATTTAAGTTTTTAATCCATTTTGAGTTGATATTTGTATGTGATGAGAGATATGTACCTAGTTCCTTTCCTCTGCATATGGGTATCCATTTTTTTTCAGCACCATTTACTGAAGACTATACTTTCCCCAATGTTTGTTCTTCACACCTTTGCCTGTATATATATTTGTTTTTCTAGGGTCTCTATTCCATTGGTCTATGTGTCTATTTTTAGATCAGTACCATGCTATTTTGCTTGCTATAGCTTTGTAGTACATTTTGAAATCAGATAGTGTGATATCTTCAGCTTTCTTTCTTTCTTTTCTTTTTTTTTTTTTTTTTTTTTTTCCCCACAAGTTTGCATCAGCTATTCGGGATCTTTTGTGGTTCCATATGAATTTTAGAATTCTTTTTTCTATTTCTGTGAAGAATGCCATTGATATTCTCATTAGGGATTACATTGAAGCTGTAGATCACTTTGGATAGTGTAGACACTTTAACAATATTAATTCTTCCAGTCCATGAAGATGAGATATCCTTCTGTTTATTTGTGTCCTCTTCAATTTTCTCCATCAATGTTTTATAGTTTTCAGTGTGAAGATCTTTCACCTCCTCTGTTAAACTTATTCCTAGGTATATGTTTTTTGTAACTATGGTAAGTGGGATTGTTTTCATGATTTCTTTTTCAGATAGTTTACTACTGATGTATAAAAATACTGCTGAGTTTTGTATCTTGCAACTTTACTGAATTTGTTTATTAGCTCTAGCAGTTTTTTGGTGGAGTCTTTTGGGTTTTCTGTATACGGTGAACCCTTAAACAACACGGATTTGAAATGTGTGAGTCCATTTATATGTGGATTTTCTTCTACCTCTGCAACCACTGAGTCAACAAGACCAACCCTTCTTTTTCCTGTTCCTCCGCCTACTCAACATAAAGATGACAAAGATGTAGATGTTTATGATGATCTACATTCACTTAATAGTAGATATATTTTCTCTTTCTTATGATTTTCTTAATAATATTTTTTTCTTTAGCTTAACTTATAAGAATACACTATATAATACATATAACATACAAAATAGGTGTTAATCAATGATTTATGTTATTGATCAGGCTTCTGGTCAACAGTGGGCTACCAGTAGTTAAGTTTATTGGTAAGTGAGAACTTATACATTGATTTTCCAGTGTGCAAGGGTCTGACAATTCTAACACTGGTATTGTTTGAGGGTCAACTGTATACACTCATGTCATCTGCAACCAGGGATAGTTTAACTGCCTTTCCAATTTGAATAACTTTCATTTCTTTTTCTTGCCTAATTGCTGTGGCTAGGAATTCAAACACTAAGTAGAACAGAAGTGGTAAAAGTAGGCATTGTTGTCTTGTTCCTGATCTTAAGGAAAAGCTTCCAACTTTTCCCTGTTCAATATGGTGTTAGCTGTGGGTTTGTCATATATGACTTTTATTTGTAGTGAGGTACATACTTTCTATACATAATGTGTTGTTTTTATCATGAAGGGATATTGAATTTTGTCAAATGCCTTTTCTTCATCTATTGAAATGATCATACGGTTTTTGTCCTTCATTCTATTTAGTGTTCTGTGTCACATTTATTGATTGGCATATGTTGAGCCATTCTTGCATCCCTGGGATGAGTTCCACTTGATCATAGTGAATAATCTTTTTAATGTGCTGTTGAATTCTGTTTGATAGTATTTTGTTGATGATTTTTGCATTTGTGTTCATCAGGGATATTCTTTTTCAATTGTGTCCTTGCCAGGCTTTGCTATCAGGGTAATGCTGTCCTTATAAAATGAGTTTAGAAATATTGTCTCCTCTTCAATTGTGTCAACTAGTTTGAGGAAAATTGGTATTTGTTCTTTAAATGTTTGATAGAATTCAGCAGTGAAGCCATCAAGTCCTGGGCTTTTCTTTGATGGGAGATTTTTATTACTGTTTCGATTTCATTACTCATTATTGGTCTGTTCAGATTTCCTATTTCTTCTTTTTTTTCTGTAGAAAAGTTATTTTTTCTTTTTTTTTATTATACGTTAAGTTCTAGGGTATGTGTACACAACGTGCAGGTTTGTTACATATGTATACATGTGCCATGTTGGTGTGCTGCACCCATTAACTCATCATTTGCATTAGGTATATCTCCTAATGCTATCCCTCTCCCCTCCCCCCACCCCATGACAAGCTCCAGTGTGTGATGTTCCCCTTCCTGTGTCCAAGTGTTCTCATTGTTCAATTCTCACCTATGAGTGACAACAGGCGGTGTTTGGTTTATTGTTCTTGCAATAGTTTGCTCAGAATGATGGTTTCCAGTTTCATCCATGTCCCTACAAAGGACAGGAACTCATCCTTTTTTATGGCTGCATAGTATTCCATGGTGTGTATGTGCCACATTTTCTTAATCCAGTCAATCATTGATAGACATTTGGGTTGGTTCCAAGTCTTTGCTATTGTGAACAGTGCTGCAATAAACATACATGTGCATGTGTCTTTATAGCAGCGTGATTTATAATCATTTGGATATATGCCCAGTAATGGGATGGCTGTATCCAGTGGTATTTCTAGTTTTAGATCCTTGAGGAATCGCCACACTGTCTTCCACAATGGTTGAAGTAGTTTACAGTCCCACCGACAGTGTAAAGGTGTTCCTGTTTCTCCACATCCTCTCCAGTACCTGTTGTTTCTTGACTTTTTAATGATCGCCATTCTAACTGGTGTGAGATGGTATCTCCTTGTGGTTTTGATTTGCATTTCTCTGATGACCAGTGATGATGAGCATTTCTTCATGTGTGTGTTGGCTGCATAAATGTCTTTTGAGAAATGTCTCTTCATACCCTTTGCCCACTTTCTAATGGGGTTATTGTCCTTCACATCCCTTGTAAGTTGGATTCCTAGGTATTTTATTATCTTTGAAAGTTGTATATGACCAGGAATTTATCCATTTTTTATAGGTTATCTGAGTTTTCTGGCATTGAATTGTTCCTGATACTGTCTTGTGATGCTTTTTATTACTGTGGCATCAATTATCGTATCTCTCTTTTTTTTAATCTAATTTTATTTTGAGTCTTCTCTGTTTTTTCTTAGGTTAGCTAAAGACATCTCAATTTTATCTTTTCAAAAAAAACTACTCTTTGTTTCATTGATCTATTTTAAGTCTCTCTTTTCTTTTCTTTTTTTTTTTTTTTGAAACAGGATCCTGCTCTGTTACCCAGGCTGCAGTGCAATGGCACAATCATGTTTGACTGCAGCCTTGACCTCCTGGGCTCAGGTGATCCTCCTGCCTCAGCCCCCCTGAGTATCTGGGACTACCGGTGCATGCCACCACATCTGGCTAGTTTTTAAATTTCTTTGTAGAGATGGGGGTCTCACTATGTTGTCCAGGCTGGTCTTGAACTCCTGGCCTCAAGCAGTCCTCCCTCTTGGCCTCCCAAAGTGCTGGGATTACAAGTGTGAGCCACCAGGTCCGTCCTCTTTCTTCTCTTCTCTTTTCTTTATTTTCTTTCTTGAGATGGGATCTCACTTTGTTGACCAAGCTGGAGTACAGTAATGCAATCATAGCTCATTGTAGCCTCAAAATCCTGAGCTCACATGATCCTCCTGTTTCAGCCTCCCAAGTGGCTGAGACTACTGGTACATGCAACCGCACCTGGCTGATCTTAATTTTTTGTAGAGATGGGGTCTTGCTTTGTTGCCCAGGCTGGTGTAAACTCCTGGCTTCAAGTGATCCTTCCACTTTGGCCTCCCCAAAAGTGCTGGGATTATAGGCATGAGCTACTGTGCCTGGGTTCTTTCATTTATTTCTACTCTTTATTATTTCTTTGCTTTTACTAGTTATAGGTTTACTTGGGTTTTAAAATGTTTAATTCCTTTGGTGCATTGTTAGGTTTTTATTTGTGATCTTTTTTCTTTTTCAATGTAGACATTTATTGCTATAAAATTTCCTTTTAGAACTGCATTAGCTGTGTCCCAAGAATTTTGGTATGTTGTATTTCCATTTTCATTTCTCTCAAGAAATTTTTAAACTTCCCATAAGAGCATGTATTTGTGAATTTTTAGAAGTTTCTGTTGTTACTGATTTCTAGTTTTACACCATTCTGGTAAAAAATATACTGGAAATTATTTTGATTTTCTTAAATTTATTAAGGCTTGTTCTACAGGTAGCCTGTAGAACAGGTAGATCTGTCCTAGAGAAAGTTTCATGTTCTGTATGTCAGCTGGAGCTTCTAAAGCTCACTCCAAAATTGGATTTCTCTAGAAAAACTCTGTTGTCCTGGGTAGAAGAATGTTTCATCTAAAAGCTTGATAGCAGATATTTTCAGAAAAGATTTATCTACAAGCACTTGAGTGAGTATTCTAACTCAGCCTAGGAGCCCTATCCTATCAGGGGGAAAACACTACAGGGTCACTGTCTCTTTGAATAATAAATTTAAAAAATACAACCATTTAATTGTAAAAGAGTACTTTCCTTCTCTCTAAAGTGATTTTTAAATCTTTCACTGGTATCACTGACTTGGAATAACAGAAGTAGCTGCTTTTGGGCAATACCTCAAAGTCAATGTTACAGCCTTACTCATTGCTAAGTGAAAGATTTGAGGACCATATAATCATTCCTGAGACTCTGTTTCCAGAGTCCCTACACTAACAGAACCAGACTCAGAAGTTTAAGGGTTTACACTCTCAGCATGGAATCCCCCTGTAATAACAGTTAAAAGGGTGAAGGTGGGAATGAAGAACACCCGGCACTGGAAAAGGACTCAGAGGCAAGACAGTATCCACTGCCTCACATTCTGTATTTTTTTATTTTATTTATTTTTTTTATTTTTTAATTTTATTTTATTATTATACTTTAAGTTCTAGGGTACATGTGCATAACGTGCAGGTTTGTTACATATGTATACTTGTGCCATGTTGGTGTGCTGCACCCATCAACTCGTCAGCACCCATCAATTCATCATTTATATCAGGTATAACTCCCAATGCAATCCCTCCCCCCTCCCCCTTCCCCATGATAGGCCCCAATGTGTGATGTTCCCCTTCCCGAGTACAAGTGATGTCATTGTTCAGTTCCCACCTATGAGTGAGAACATGCGGTGTTTGGTTTTCTGTTCTTGTGATAGTTTGCTAAGAATCATGGTTTCCAGCTGCATCCATGTCCCTACAAAGGATGCAAACTCATCCTTTTTTATGGCTACATAATATTCCATGGTGTATATGTGCCACATTTTCTTAATCCAGTCTGTCACAGATGGACATTTGGGTTGGTTCCAAGTCTTTGCTATTGTGAATAGTGCCGCAATAAACATACGTGTGCATGTGTCTTTATAGCAGCATGATTTATAATCCTTTGGGTATATACCCAGTAGTGGGATGGCTGGGTCTATATCATAAAATAGCTTCCAGTATCAGGAAAAGCATGTGCGTCCATGTGGAATCACAAGCACTACTCCATTTGTCCACATTCAGCCGTTTAAGTTGGATTACACTTGAGAAAAATTAAATGGTTTCTCCTGTATTTGCAAAACTACATATTATTTGGCCTTAGGAACTTGATAAATAGGGATCCAAGGAATACCATGCTGCCACCAGTGTAGCATAGGATAACATCTCTATTTTGTATTACATGAGGACAGAATGGCTGAGTATGTACCAGGATTACAACCTCAGAAGTCTTACCTATAGGGTAACTTTCTTATTTTAGAAATTAAGACACTGAAATGCAGGAAAATGGTTATAATCCAATTAGTGGTTGATCCAGGAATGGAATTCTTATGTTCTGTTTCTCCAGTAAAGCAGAGAAAAAAGCTCGAAGTCTGTAATGGCATGATAGGGGAAAAGTGCTCTCTAGGGAATTAAATCTAGGAAACACAGAAATACTCAAAACAAAACAAAACAAAACTCCTCACACATCAAACACTAAGTTCGTGTTATTATCACATGCCTAGTTATATTTTTGGAGAAAAGAGATTTATTTCTCTTATAATAGTTACAATTTGAGAAAGAAGTGTGTGTGTGTGTGTGTGTGTGTGTGTGTGTGTGTGTGTGTATGAAGTATCTAAACTGCAAGTTGCTCAGATGGAATTTGTCACTTTTATTACTGCCCTTATCCAATATTATAAAGAATCTCATCCATGTATGCAACTCTTTATGATAAAAAACAAATGGATAGTTTCTATTTAACTGATCTAACTGCCCATTTGTTACTAGCAGTTGACCCCCATATTGACAACCTCCAGCAATCACTTGCCTTGCTTCTCTCCTTCTACATTGTCTCACTCCTACACCATAGATGCCTGGCTCTCTGAATTATACGTAGAGCTGTCTTAACTATCTTGAACAATGTGTCTTGGCTTGCTGGCTGAGCCTCCACTGCCAGCCAGGTTTCCAGACCCAGTGGGTAGATCTGCTCTTTTCCTGATTGCTTCATTTTTCTGTATGTTGCCATGCCTAGTTAGCTAATGGAATAGAATGAGTAATTTGCTGGGAATTACCTAAAAAGTTCAAGAGGAAGAAGCTCTGACTCCCAGGAAGACCTGGGTTAAATATTGGAATAGGAATACCTTGAAGATGGTTTGAGATAGGAACCTTGATAGGAACACCTTAAGGATGATAATTATGTCAAGAGGGGAAATCAAGATAACTTTTTACTGGGTCATGAGTGTTCCTTAGATTGTCAAAGAAGAGAAATCTGCTGTTTGTTTGTATTTTTATTTAGCTTATAACCTGATGTAGTTTTTCAATTAAACTAATAATAACTGAAAAAAAAAAAGTTTCATGTTCTGTTGAGAAGAGTGTTTATTCTGCAAACATTTGGTCAAATATTTTGTAAATGTTTGCTAGGTTCATTTGATTTAGTGTGTCATTTAAGTGTGATGTTTCTTTATTTTCTGTCTGGATGATCTGTCCATTGCTGAAAGTGACATGCTGAAGTCTTCTTATTTTATTGCAGTCTATTCCCTTAGATCTATAATAATTGCTTCATTTATTTGGGTACTCTGGTGTTAGGTGTATACATATTAAAATTTTTCGTATCATCTTATCGAAATAACTCCTTTGCATTATATAATGACCTTCTTTTCTCTTTTTATAGCTTTTGCCTTAAAGTCTATTTTATCTGTTATGATTATAGCTACTCCTGCTCTCTCTTGGTTTCCATTTGCATGGAATATCATTTTCCATCTCTTCACTTTCAGTGTACATGTCACTCTGGGCAGGTACCCCCTGGAATTGGTATGCCTGGCTGGTAAGTATGTAGGCAGCAGAGGTCTGCCAGTTTGGGGCAGGGCTCCATGGAAGCAACATTTCTGGCTGGTATGCCATTGTCACATGGGGGCCAAATCACCAACTTGGGGCAGGGGCACCTGGAAGCAATATGCCTGGCTAGTGAGTGCACGGGGTTGCACATGGACAGTGAACCTGTCTGGTGAGTGTGCTGACTGCGCACATCACTGGGCAGTACTCAGTTTCTTTACTGGGCAAGATTACCTATTGCTCTAGGGACAGAGTACCACTTGCCTTTGTGCTGGAGCAGTGGACCTAGACTCTGAGAGGCTAGGGTTGGTTGCTGCAGTCACCAGAATGTGCAAGACAGAGCCCTTCCTAGGCAGCTTGTTCTCAGAGGATAGAGTGCCGTGACAGCTTGGCTGGGGAATGGTGCACCACCATGAAAGTGGTGTAATGGCACTGCAGCTTCAGCAATGAAAAGATGCAGTTATTGCTGGCTCTTGGAGCAGGATACACGCTAGCTGTGGCTCTGGTTTCAAGATGGCACTGTATAGCTGCAGCTTGGGTTATGGTGAGGGAAAAATGTACAGTGAGTAATGAAATTGAAACCATAATAGAAAGTCTCCAATCAAAGAAAAGCCCAGGACTTGATGGCCTCACTGCTGAATTCTACCAAACATTTAAAGAACGAATACCAATTCTTCTCAAACTAGTCAACAAAATTGAAGAGGAGACAGTACCTCCAAACTCATTCTATAAAAACAGCATACCCTAATACAAAAACCATACAAGGACATAACAGTAAAAGGAATATCCCTGGCCAATACCCCTGACGAACACGAACGCAAAAGTCCTCAACAAAATACTTGCAAACAGGGCCTAGTCGTTGTGGCTCACACCTGTAATCCCATTACTTTGGGAGGCTAACGTGGAGGATCACTTGAGCCCAGGAGTTTGAGACCAGTCTGGGCAACTTAGTGAGACCTCATCTCTACAAAAAAATAAAAAAAATAAAAAAATAAAAAAAAAGAGGCAGGAGAATGGCTGAAGCCTAGGAGATCAAGGTTGCAGTGAGGCATGATTGCACCACTGCACTCCCACCTGGGTCACAGAGCAAGACCCTGCCTCAAAAAAAAAAAAAAAAAAATACTAACAAACAGAATTCAACAGCACATTAAAAAGATGATTCACTGTGATCAAGTGGAATTCATCCCAGGGATATGAGAATGGCTCAACATGTGCAAATCAATAAATGTGATACAGAATGCTAGTAGAATGAAGGACAAAACCATATGATTATTTCAACAGATGAAGAAAGAGTAGTTGACAAAATTTAATATCTCTTCATGATAAAAACTTAACAAATTATATATGGAAAGTATGTACCTCAATACAATAAAGGCCATATATGACAGACCCACAGGTAACAACATGGAAAAGTTTAAAGCTTTCCTACTTGGAGTTTATTGAGCTTTGTAGTTATCTAGATTCATGTCTTTCATCAAATTTGTGGCATACTCTCTCATTATGTCTTGGAATATTCTTTCCCTCCTTTCTATCACTCTTATCCTTTTAGGACTCTCTCTATGCACTTACTGGTCTGCTTAATAATCTTCTACAGGCCCCTGAGGCTCTTTTCATCATTTTTCTTTCTGTCTCACAGACAGGGTAACCCCGGTGGACCTATCTTCAAGTTCATTAATTCATTCTTTTACCTGCTGAAATCTGTTGTTTAACTATTCTAGTGAGTTTTTCATTTCAATTATTGTACTTGTCATATCCAAAATTTCTGTTTTGTTTTATTTTTATTATTTCTGTCTCTTTATTGATGCTATCTATTTGGTGAGATACTATTCTCCAGGTTTCCCTTAGTTATTTTTCTATGGTTTCCTTTAGCTGTTTGAGCATATTTAAAACAGTTGATTTAAATTTGTTGACTAGCTAGTATCTGGGTTTCCTCACAAACAGTTTCTATTAATTGTTTCTCCTATGAATGGGGCATATGTTTTTGTTTTTTTCCTTAATGCCTCATAATTTTTTTTGTTGTTATTGTTGAAAACTGGGTAGTTTCAATATTATAATGTAGTGGAAATCAGGTTTTTACCTCTCTCTAGGGTTTTTTGTTGCTCCTTGTTGTGGTTTGTAATTGTTAGTTTAATAGTTTTTCTTTTTTTCTTTCTTTCTTTTTTTTTTTTTTTTTTTGAGACGGAGTCTCGCTCTGCCACCCAGGCTGCTGGAGTGCAGTGGCCCGATCTCAGCTCACTGCAAGCTCCGCCTCCCAGGTTTACGCCATTCTCCTGCCTCAGCCTCCGGAGTAGCTGGGACTACAGGAGCCCGCCACCTCGCCCGGCTAGTTTTTTGTATTTTTTAGTAGAGACGGGGTTTCACCGTGTTAGCCAGGATGGTCTCAATCTTCTGACCTCGTGATCCGCCCGCCTCGGCCTCCCAAAGTGCTGGGATTACAGGCTTGATCCACGGCGCTCGGCCCTAGCAGTTTTTCTAAACTATGTTTTTAAAGATTGTGTTATTTGCCACATATAGTCAGTGAATTCTTTGTCAGTTAGCTTAGTTCTCAGATAGTGATTTCACAGAGATTTCCTTAAATTCCAGAAAAATAACAATAGTTCTTCTAGTCTTTGCAGATTGGCTTTTTGTTGATGTATTATCTTCAATGCTTAGCTGGGTCACTTGTATCTTAGCCATGTCCTGCTTCTGTAGAGCCTAAAAGTAAGCCCCAGGTGGAAAGTTAGGGTCTTCTAACATATTCTCTGAGAATAGGTCCAGCTCTCCGCATGTGTCTGACCTCCTACATTCCCTGGTATTTGCAAGAGCTTTCCAGAGCAATTTTTTTTCTTATGTATTTGCTTCCCCAGCCTTTTCCTTCCCAGGCTTTTTATTCTGTCTGCTGCTTGCTCCATCTATTATCCCTTGCCTCAGGTGGCTGTGGCTAGTATATTTGCCTTTAAGTGCTTTCAACAAATATCATGAAAAAGGCCACTCCAGCTCTGAGAAAGTTCCAAGGTGGGCAAAATAAAGTCAAGGTCCTGAGCCTATACCTTAGGGAGCTACCAGGCAGGCCAAAATATATAACCATAGTTTTCTGAGATCAAGATTTATATTGCTTCCCTTGCAGCAGCAAGCCACATCAGTAATGTAGACTACCATCTGCAAGGCCGCCACTAAGCTGGGGAATAGGGGATGGCAGAAAGGGAAGTCGACATGTTGCAGCGACATGTAGCACATGTAGTTACCAAAATTTATTAGTCTCTTTTTTTAACTAAGTATTTCCCTGGTTTTTGTAGTTGGTGTAAGTTTATTTAAATTAGATTCTAGAATTTGAAAATGTTTATTCTTACAGTTTCTTCCTGCTTAATTATTGCTTTCATGGAGGTATGGAGTTCCCTACTCCACCATTTTTGGTGATATCACCAATGATAGGTATTTTTCATTGCCACCAATTATTCTTTTTAGCTTTGAGTATTCCAAATGGGAACTTCTCAGTGAAGTGAAGGTAGTTTACATGTACTTATTGACAACTGTAGTGCCAGAAATTCTGCATTTCCTTAAGATATAAAAACCAGATTTAGGCTGGGCGTGGTGGCTCACGCCTGAAATCCCAGCACTTTGGAAGGCCTGAGGTCTGGAGTTCGAGACCAGTCTGACCAGTCTGGTGAAACCCCGTCTCTACTAAAAATACAAAAATAACCCCAGCTACTTGGGAGGCCAAGGCTGGAGAATTGCTTGAACCCGGGAGGTGGAGGTTGCAGTGAGCCAAGATCGCGCCACTGCACTCCAGCCTGGGTGATAGAGGGAGACTCCATCTCAAAAAAAAAAAAAAAAAAAAAAAAAAAAAAAAAAAACAGATTTAGGGGAAGATGGAGTCAACATATTTTTCATACTCCCCCCACTAAGTAAAACTGAAGCCCGTGGACATTATGAAACAAATATTAACCCATCATGAAAAATTCAGAATAGAAGGCAGATTGGCTAGGGTCCACAGTACCTAAGGAACAACACGATGGTGAGTTTCTTGGGTTTTCTTTTTGCCTCATATAACCCAGACTTGGAGATGAAGAAGCTGGCAACCCAGAAATAACATGGGGACAGAAAAAAAACACAAATAGAAGCCATCTCTTTCTAGCCAAAGGACCAGAAAAGAGCCTAGTAAGACAGAAAACTTGAGAAAATAACTGCTCTCTGTCAAACACTACAGAAAACACTATGGCTCTACTTAGTCAGAAAAGGCCATGTCAGGAGTCTAGATTTCTGGCCTCATCGAGCTATCACAAAATACCCAAATGGCCCCCTGCCAGGGTGGTGTCAGAAAAGGCCAAGTGAGGAGTTGGAATTTAAATCCCTAAAAGACACTTCTGTCCCTGAGGTGTCAGTGGAGACCATATGGAAAGTCTGGACTTCCACTAAGTGGTAATAAGGTAACTCTTCCCCTCCCCACTTGGATATGATCAGAGGAAGCCTATTGGAGAGTCTGGACTTTCACCTAGCATTAATATGGCCATGCCCTGTGTTATCGTTGGAGGTCACATGGAGAAAAGCAATGAGCCACTTTTGTCCAATGCAGCTAGGGTGTTATTAGCATAGACCGAGTAGGAAGCCTGAATCCCCACTTCTACCCAGTAGTACTATGGGGCACCTCCCCAACTTAAGTGTCAGTGGAAACTAAATGGAGAACCTTGACTTATATTCCCACCTGGCAATAATGAGGAGGCACTCCTCCTTCTTTATTATCCCCTGCCAAAACAGTGTTATAGTAAGCCTGCTAAAACAGCAGATCTAAATGCAATCCAGAGTCTCGTCACAAAATTCCCCAAATATTTAGGTTTCAGTTGAAAATCAGTCATCAGACCAAGAACAAGGAAACTATCAACTTGAATGAAAAAAGGTAGTCAGTGGATGCCATCATTATGATGCCTCAAGAAACAATTGCAAACATGATTGAAACAAATGAAAAAAGTCTCAGCAAAGAAATTCGAGATATAAAGGAGAACCAAATGAAAATTATTCAAATGAATAATATAGAAATGAATAAAACTAAATGGATCAGCTCAACAGCAGAGTGGAAGGGAAAGAGGAACGAATACATGAGCTTGAGATATAAAAATAGATACTACCCAGTCTGGGAGAAAACTGACTGAAAAAAATAAATAAATAAACAATCGTAGGGGTCTGTGGGACAATAATGAAAGTTCTAACACTTGTATAATTGAAAACTTGGAAGGAAAGAGGAAAGATGGAAGACCTCAAAAAGTACTCAAATAAATAATGACTGATAATATTCCAGTATGGCAAAAGGCTTATATGTATAGATTCAAGAAGCTGAGTGAACATCAAACGGGATAAACCCCAAATAAATTTACATGAAAATACATCATAGCAAAACTTATGAAAACTAAAATATTCTTTTTTTTTGAGACAGAGTTTCACTCTGTCACCCAGTCTGGAGTGCAGTGGCATGATCTTGGCTCACTGCAGCCTCTGTCTCTCAAGTTCAAGTGATCCTCCCACCTCAGTCTCCCGAGTAGCTGGGACTACAGGCACACGTCATCATGCCTGGCTAATTTTTTGTCCTTTTAGTAGAGACAGGATATTGCTATATTGTCCAGGCTGGTCTCGAACTCCTCACCTCAAGTGATCCACCTGCCTTGGCCTCCCAGAGTGCTATGATTATAGCTGTGAGCCACTGCACCTGGCCTAACAAACTATTGAAAACAGCAGGAGAGAAATGGCACCTTACTTATAGGGGAAAAACAGTTTAAATGACAGTGGATTTCTCATCAGAAATCATGGAAGCCAGAAGGAAGTTGCACATTTTTAAGTGCCAAAAATAATAATAATAATAATAAAATAACAATGCAAAATCTTACAACTGGTGAAAATAGTCTTTTTTTTGAGACTGGGCCTCTCTCTGTCACCCAGGCTGGTGTGCAGTGGTGCGATCATGGCTCACTGCAGCCTTGACCTCCCAGGCTTAAGTGATCCTCCCACCTCAGCCTCCTGAGTAGCTGGGACAACAGGCATGCACCATCATGCCCACCTAATTTTTGTATTTTCTGCAGAGTCGGGGTTTTGCCACAGTGTCCAGGCTGGTCTTGAACTCCTGAGCTCGAGTGATCTGCCCACCTCAGACTCCCAAAGTACTGGTATTACAGGTGTGAGCCACTGCATCTAGCCCAAAAATATTCTTTAGGAATGAAGGAGAAGTGATGATATTCTCAGATGAAATAAAACGTGTTTGTCACCAACAGACCTACCCTAAAAGGAAGACTTAAGGAAGTTATCTAAAGAGAATGGAAATGATAAAAGAAGGAAGCTTGGAACACCAGAAAAGAAGAAAGAAGAATGGAAAGAATAGAACTATGTATAAATACAATAGACTTTCCATCTCTTCTTGAATTGTCTCAAATGTATGACATGGAAGCAAAAATTATAATGCTATCTGATATGATTCTAAATATGTAGAGAGGAAATGTTTAAGATAATTATATTATAAATAGGGGAGGGAAAAGGAATGTAAAAGGAAGGAGGATTTGTAGACTTCATTCAAACTTATAAAATGCTGACACCAGTATGCCATGATACACGGACATACAGAGAAAGTATATATAGGCACACATATAATATACTGCCTAGAGAAACCACTGAAAGACCTATACAAAGAGATACACTCAAAAACACTTTAGATTAATCAAAATAAAATTGTAGAAAAGTAACCCACAGGAAGGCATGACAAGAAAACAGATATGACAGATTGAACAAACAAAAACAATAACATCGGGTATTAAGCTCTAACACATATAATCATCTTAAATGTAAATGATCTTAATACACCAATTAAATGACAAAACTAAGCAGAGTGGATAAAAAATATATGCTGTCTACAAGAATTACACTTCAATTATAATAAAATAGACAAGTTGAAAGTAAAAAGGATGGAAAAAGAAGCATCATGAAAACATAAATGGAAGCAGCAGTGGCCATATCACATAATATTAGATTAAATAGACTTCAGAGGAAATTTATTTGGGAAAGATGGCTGATGACAAAGCCAGGTGGAACAGCTGCCACCAAGGGAACTGGGACAACTGGTGTACTCCTAACCAATCTTCAGAGGGAAGCCACTGAGGGTAGTCAGAGGGAAGACACAGAAGCTGGGCTGAAGTGGGAGGAAGTTGGGGACTCTGAATGGGGCCACCATGCCTGGGACTTGTTACTGGCTCCTAGCAACAATGGGGGAATGGGTGAGTTGAACTGGCAAGGAGCAACTGTCTCTTGCTATGGGCCTCTAGAATCCTGGCAGGAGGACCCCCAGACTGCGATGGACCCTTGAGTTGGCAGGGAGAGCAGTTTAGAGAAGTGTTAGGGGCAGCATGCCAGCCAGTTGTAGAGCACAGAAGGTTTAGTGTAGGAGCATCTGTATTGGAGCAGAGCCAGGGATGCCCATTTCCCTAGGCTCGACTTGCTCTCATAGTGTACTTTAGTCTTAGGGGAACTAGTGGACCTGAGCTCTGCAGGGTGGTCTTGCCCATCACACAGGCCAGTCTGATCTGTGCACCCCTTGGTCTTCTGGCTGCTCAGGACCCCAGCCAGGCCACATTGGTTTGCAGTGCAGTTTTGGTACCCTGGGGGTCTGCATCATAGCTCCTGAGCTGGTGGACTGCACCTAACTGTTGACGAGCTATAGTAGGGTGGCCTCCGAGGTCACGTACCATCCCACCCACTCCATACCCACAATACAGCTTCCCCTGGGCCCAGGGCCACTTCCTACATTGCCTTGACAGCACATGTGTACATGGGGCCAATCTTGCCTTCTTCCCTGCCTGGCCAGCATATACATGCACTGAACCCTGTTTTGCCACTGCTACCAGCAGGAGTTCACTACAACCCTCTACCCTCTATCGCTGTTGTACTGCCATTGCAGTTGGAGCCTTGGCAGGCACAAAGCCAGGCAGTTCTGCCCCTGCAAGTGAAAGTAGGCATGGAGACTAGCAGACTCTCCCCTGCCCTGAGCCTGCATGAACATGCACAGAGGGTAGACAAGTCCTGCACCCATCAGTGCCCTACCCCCATGCTAACACCACCAGCAGGACCACCCACACAGTTACCAGTAGTGCCCCTGCCCCCCCCTGAACCTCCACTGCCACTACTGTGAATGCCTGCATGGAGGCAGGCACCCTGGCACCTCCTAGCACCCTGCTGCAGCAAACAAGCATGCACCCCACTGTGCTGCCACTGCCACCACTGCTGGCACATGCAAACAAAGATGAATCCCACGGCCATCACCCTATGAAACACTTTTAACTGTTACCACCCATTAGAGTATAGTGACCAGCGGTCCATGAGCACCTCGGCCCTTCTAGCACAGCAGGTTCATAATTTCAAGGAGCCAAAGAACAAAGCAGAGGCTTGATAGCAGTCATCCAGAGTTAGCACATCCTGTTCAGGAGTCTTGAGCTGAGGATTGGCCCCCTAAAATCTTCCAGAAATGAACCCAGTCAACTGAACCCACCTTTTGCCTCAATCAAACCTCAAGGTCATCAAATAGAATAATTTTTTTTAAAAAAATCCAAAGGACAGTGACTTCAAAGATTGAAGGAACATCAGCTGATAAAAATGAGAACCAGTGCAAGAACTATGACAGCTTGAAAAGCCAGAGTGTCTTCTTTCCTCCAAATGACAGTACTAGTTCTTCAACAAAGGTTCTTAACCAGTCTAAGATGGCTGAAATCACAGAAATAGAATGCAGAATATGGAAAGAAATGAAGATCATTGCTCCATCTTTTCAGTCCTCTGGATTCAAGACACAACAGTATTGAAATTGGGCCAATTAATAACCATACAATAGCCTTTAAGTGTTCAAGTGAAACGAAGAGTCACGTTTCTCACTTTAAATCAAACGCTAGAAATCATTAAGCTTAGCAAGGAAGACATGTCGAAAGCTGAGAAAGGCCAAAAGCTAGGGCTCTTGCACCAAACAGCCCAAGTTGTGAATGTGAAGGAAAAGTTCTTGAAGGAAATTAAAAGTGCTGCTCTAGTGAAAACACAAATGATAAGAAAGCAAAACAGTCCTATTGTTGATAAAAGTTCCTAACTTTCTTCAATTCTTTGAAGGCTGAGAGAGGTGAGGAAACTGCAGGAGAAAAGTTGGAAGCTACCTGAGGTTGGTTCATGAGCTTTAAGGAAAGGAGTCATCATCTCCATAACACAAAAGTGCAAGGTGAAGTAACAAGTACTGATGTAGAATCTTTACAAGTTATCTAGAAGATATAGCTAAGATAATTGATTGAAGACGGCTACACTGAATGACAGATTTTTCAATATAGATGAAGCAGCTTTCTATTGGAAGAAGCTGCTACATAGTACTTTCATAATCCGAAGAAGTTAGTGTCTGTCTTCAAAGTTCCAAAGGACAACCTAAATTTTGTTAGGGTTTAATGCAGCTGGTGACATTAAGATGAAGCCGGTGCTCATTTATCATTCCAAAAATCCTAGGGCCCTTAACGATTATAATAAATCTATTCTGCCTGTGCTCTATAAATAGAACAAAAAAGCCTAGATGATAGCATGTCTGTTCACAGCATGGTTTACTAAATATTTTAAGGTCACTGTTGAGATGCACTGTACAGAAGAAGAGGTTTCTTTCAGAGTATTACCACTCGTTGACAATACACCAAGTCATCCAGGAGCTCCTATGGAGATCTGCATGGAGATGAAAGTTTTCATGGCCGCTAACATAACATCCATTCTGCAGCCCATGAATCAAGGAGTAATTTTGACTTTCAGGTCTTATTATTTAGGAAATACACTTTGTATGGCCATAGCTGCCATAGATTGTCATTCCTCCAATGGATATGGGCCAAGTAAATAAATTTCTGGGAATGATTCACTATTCTAGATGCCATTAAGAATATTCATGATTTTGGGCTGAGACGATGGAGTTTTCTTTTTCTTTTTTTTTTTTTTCTTCTCTCTCTTTATTATTATACTTTAAGTTCTGGGGTACATGTGCACAATGTGCAGGTTTGTTACATATGTATATTTGTGCCATGTTGGTATGCTGCACCCATCAACTCCTCAGCACCCATCAACTCATCATTTATATCAGGTATAACTCCCAATGCCATCCCTCCCCCCTCCCCCCTCCCCATAATAGGCCCTGGTGTGTGATGTTCCCCTTCCAGAGTCCAAGTGATCGCATTATTCAATTCCCACCTATGAGTGAGAACGCTCGGTGTTTGGTTTTCTGTTCTTGTGATAGTTTGCTAAGAATGATGGTTTCCAGTTGCATCCATGTCCCTACAAAGGACACGAACTCATCCTTTTTTTATGGCTGCATAGTATTCCATGGTGTATATGTGCCACATTTTCTTAATCCAATCTACCACTGATGGACATTTGGGTTAGTTCCAAGTCTTTGCTATTGTGAACAGTGCCACAATAAACATATGTGTGTATGTGTCTTTATAGCAGCATGATTTGTAATCCTTTAGGTATATACCCAGTAATGGGATGGCTGGATCAAATGGTATTTCTAGTTGTAGATCTTTGAGGAATCGCCACACTGTCTTCCACAATGGTTGAACCAGTTTACAATCCCACCAACAGTGTAAAAGTGTTCCTATTTCTCCACATCCTCTCCAGCACCTGTTGTTTCCTGACTTTTTAGTGATTGCCATTCTAACTGGTGTGAGATGGTATCTCATTGTGGTTTTAATTTGCATTTCTCTGATGGCCAGTGACAACGAGCATTTTTTCATGTGCCTGTTGGCTATATGTATGTCTTCTTTTGAGAATTGTCTATTCATATCCTTTGCCCACGTTTTGATGGGGTTGTTTCTTTTTTTCTCATAAATTTGTTTGAGTTCTTTGTAGATTCTGGATATTAGCACTTTGTCAGAAGAGTAGATTGCAAAAATTTTCTCCCATTCTGTAGATTGCCAGTTCACTCTGATGGTAGTTTCTTTTGCTGTGCAGAAGCTCTTCAGTTTAATTAGATCCCATTTGTCAATTATGGCTTTTGTTGCCATTGCTTTTAGTGTTTTAGACATGAAGTCCTTGCCCATGCCTATGTCCTGAATGGTATTACCTAGGTTTTCTTCTAGGGTTTTTATGGTTTTAGGTCTAACATTTAAGTCTTTAATCCATCTTGAATTAATTTTCATATAAGGAGTAAGGAAAGGATCCAGTTTCAGCTTTCTACTTATGGCTAGCCAATTTTCCCAGCACCAGATATGAAATATTAAATAGGGAATCCTTTCCCCATTGCTTGTTTTTCTCAGGTTTGTCAAAGATCAGATGGCTGTAGATGTGTGGTATTCTTTCTGAGGGCTCTGTTCTGTTCCATTGGTCGATAGCTCTGTTTTGGTACCAGTACCATGATGTTTTGGTTACTGTAGCCTTGTAGTACAGTTTGAAGTCAGGTAGCGTGATGCCTCCAGCTTTGTTCTTTTGACGTAGGATTGTCTTGACAACACAGGGTCTTTTTTGGTTCCATATGAACTTTAAAGCAGTTTTTTCCAAATCTGTGAAGAAAGTCATTGGTAGCTTAATGGGGATGGCAATGAATCTATAGATTACCTTGGGCAGTATGGCCATTTTCACAATATTGATTCTTCCTATCCATGAGCATGGTATGTTCTTCCATTTGTTTGTGTACTCTTTTATTTCACTGAGCAGTGGTTTGTAGTTCTCCTTGAAGAGGTCCTTTACATCCCTTGTAAGTTGGATTCCTAGGTATTTTATTCCCTTTGAAGCAATTGTGAATGGAAGTTCATTCATGATTTGGCTCTCTGTTTGTTACTGGTGTATAAGAATGCTTGTGATTTTTGCACATTTATTTTGTATCCTGAGAATTTGCTGAAGTTGCTTATCAGCTTAAGGAGATTTTGGGCTGAGATGATGGGGTTTTCTAAATATATAATCATGTCATCTGCAAACAGGGACAATTTGACTTCTTCTTTTCCTAACTGAATATCCTTGATTTCTTTTTCTTGCCTGATTGCCCTAGCCAGAACTTCCAACACTATGTTGAATAGGAGTAGTGAGAGAGGGCATCCCTGTCTTGTGCCAGTTTTCAAAGGGAATGCTTCCAGTTTTTTCCCATTCAGTATGATACTGGCTATGGATTTGTCATAAATAGCTCTTATTATTTTGAGATACGTTCCATCAATACCGAATTTATTGAGAGTTTTTAGCATGAAGGGCTGTTGAATTTTGTCAAAGGCCTTTTCTACATCTATTGAGATAATCATGTGGTTTTTGTCTTTGGTTCTGTTTATATGCTGGATTACGTTTATTGATTTGCGAATGTTGAACCAGCCTTGCATCCCAGGAATGAAGCCCACTTGATCATGGTGGATAAGCTTTTTGATGTGCTGCTGGATTCGGTTTTCCAGTATTTTATAGAGAATTTTTGCATCGATGTTCATCAGGGATATTGGTGTAAAATTCTCTTTTTTTGTTGTGTCTCTGCCAGGCTTTGGTATCAGGATGATGCTGGCCTCATAAAATGAGTTAGGGAGGATTCCCTCTTCTTCTATTAATTACAATAGTTTCAGAACGAATGGTACCAGCTCCTGCTTGTACCTCCGGTATAATTCGGCTGTGAATCCGTCTGGTCGTGGACTTTTATTGGTAGGTAGGCTATTAATTATTGCCTCAATTTCAGAGCCTGCTATTGGTCTATTCAGGGATTCAACTTCTTCCTGGTTTAGTCTTGGGAGAGTGTAAGTGTCCAGGAAATTATCCATTTCTTCTAGATTTTCTAGTGGATTTGCATAGAGGTGTTTATAGTATTCTCTGATGGTAGTTTGTATTTCTGTGGGGTCGGTGGTGATATCCCCTTTATCAATTTTTATTGCGTCTATTTGATCCTTCTCTCTTTTCTTCTTTATTAGTCTTGCTAGCGATCTATCAATTTTGTTGATCTTTTCGAAAAACCAGCTCCTGGATTCATTGAGTTTTTTGGAGGGTTATTTGTGTCTCTATCTCCTTCAGTTCTGCTCTGATCTTACTTATTTCTTGCCTTCTGCTAGCTTTTGAATGTGTTTGCTCTTGCTTCTCTAGTTCTTTTAATTGTGATGTTGGGGTGTCAATTTTAGATCTTTCCTGCTTTCTCTTGTGGGCATTTAGTGCTATAAATTTCCCTCTACACACTGCTGTAAGTGTGTCCCAGAGATTCTGGTATGTTGTATCTTTGTTCTCATTGGTTTCAAAGAACATCTTTCTTTCTGCCTTCGTTTTGTTATGTACCTAGTAGTTATTCAGGAGCAGGTTGTTCAGTTTCCACGTAGCTGAATGGTTTTGATTGATTTTCTTAGCCCTGAGTTCTACTTTGATTGCACTGTGGTCTGAGAGACAGTTTGTTATAATTTCTGTTCTTTTACTTTTGCTGAGAAGTGCTTTACTTCCAACTATGTGGTCAATTTTGGAATAAGTGTGATGTGGTGCTGAGAAGAATGTATATTCTGTTGATTTGGGGTGGAGAGTTCTGTAGATGTCTATTAGGTCTGCTTGGTGCAGAGATGAGTTCAATTCCTGGATATCCTTGTTAAATTTCTGTCTCGTTGATCTGTCTAATGTTGACAGTGGGGTGTTGAAGTCTCCCAGTATTATTGTATGGGAGTCTAAGTCTCTTTTAAGTCTCTAAGGACTTTCTTTATGAATCTGGATGCTCCTCTATTGGGCGCATACATATTTAGGATAGTTAGCTCTTCCTGTTGAATTAATCCCTTTACCATTATGTAATGGCCTTCTTTGTCTCTTTTGATCTTTGATGGTTTAAAGTCTGTTTTTTCAGAGACTAGGATTGCCACCCCTGCTTTTTTTTGTTCTCCATTTACTTGGTAGATCTTCCTCCGTCCCTTTATTTTGAGCCTATGTATGTCTCTATGTGATGGGTCTCCTGAATACAACAAACTGATGGGCCTTGACTCTTTATCCAAATTGCCAGTCTGTGTCTTTTAATTGGACCATTTAGTCCATTTACATTTAAATATACAATCATGTCATCTCCAAACAGGGACAGTTTGACTTCCATTTTCCTATTCGTTAGGAAAATGAATATCCTTTATTTCTTTCTCTTGTCTGATTGCCCTGGCCAGCACTTTCAACACTATGTTGAATAGGAGTGGTGAGAGAGGGCATCGTTGTCTTGTGCTAGTTTTCAAAGGGAATGCTCCTTAAGCTGATAAGCAAATTCAGCAAAGTCTCAGGAGGCAAAATCAATGTGCAGAAATCACAAGCATTCCTGTATACCAATAACAAACAGAGAGCCAAATCATGAGTGAATTCCCATTCACAGTTGCTACAAAGAGAATAAAATACCTCAGAATCCAACTTACAAGGGATGTGAAGGACCTCTTCAAAGATAACTACAAACCACTGCTCAACGAAATAAAAGAGGACACAAGCAAATGGAAGAACATTCCATGCTCATGGATAGAAAGAATCAATATCATGAAAATGGCCATACTGCCCAAGGTAATTTATAGATTCAATGCCATCCCTATCAAGCTACCAATGACTTTCTTCACAGATTTGGAAAAAACTACTTTAAAGTTCATCTGGAATCAAAAAAGAGCCCCCATTACCAAGACAATAATAAGCCAAAAGAACAAAGCTGGAGGCATCACGCTACCTGACTTCAAACTGTACTAAAAGGCTACAGTAACCATAACAGCATGGTACTGGTACCAAAACAGAGATATAAACTAGTGGAACAGAACAGAGCCCTCAGAAATAACACCACACATGTAGAACCATCTGATCTTTGACAAACCTGACAAAAACAAGAAATGGGGAAAGGATTCCCTACTTAATAAATGGTGCTGGGAAAACTGACTAGCCATATGTAGAAAGCTGAAACTGCATCCTTTCCTTACACCTTATACAAAAATTAGTTCAAGATTGATTAAAGACTTAAATGTTAGACCTAAAACCGTAAAAACCCTAGAAGAAAACCTAGGCAATACCATTCAGGACATAGGCATAGTCAAGGACTTCATGACTAAAACACCAAAAGCAATGGCATCAAAAGCCAAAATAGACGAATGGAATCTAATTAAACTGAAGAGTTTCTGCACAACAAAAGAAACTACCATCAGAGTTAACAGGCAACCTACAGAATGGGAGAGCCTTTTTGCAGTCTACTCATCTGACAAAGGGCTAATATCCAGAATCTACAAGGAACTCAAGCAAATTTACAAGAAAAAAACAACCCCATCAAAAAGTGGGCAAAGTATATGAACAGACACTTCTGGCAATTAACAAATACAGATAGTAATAGACTCTGGAATAGTTCCTCATTTGGTTCCTCTGTTCAGCCACCGAGTAGTTCAGACTGCTGCACCTCAAGCTGTGGGCAACTTGGCCACTGGAATTGAAGAGCAAATAGAAGTAGTTTTGAATTATGATACTCTTTCATACTTGTGGGCAATCCTGACACATCCCAAAGAGAAAATTAATAAAGAGGCAGTATGGTTCCTCTGTAACATTACTGCAGGTAATCAACAGCAGATATAGGCAGTAATTGATGCCAGTATTGTACTAAGAATAATAAACCTTTTGGATAAGGGGATATTGGCACTCAGAAGCTGACTGTAAAGGATGTACGAGTTGTACAAGTAGTACTGGATGGAATAAGTAATATATTAAAAATGGCTAAAAATGAGGCAGAATCCATAGCCAATCTTATAGAAAAATGTGGAGGACTGGAGAAAATTGAAGAACTTCAAAATCATGAAAATGGAAACATCTACAAATTGGCCTATGAAATCATTGCTCATTTCTCTTCAAATGATATTGATGAAGATCTTAGCCTTGATCCAGAGGCAATTCAAGGTGGAACATTTGGTTTCAGTTTATCTGCCAGTATACCAGTAGAACGATTCCAGTTTTAGAGCAGTATTGTGGAAGTTAGGTACAATTTTATATATGTTATATATAAATGTGTATAAAAATTATATATATGTGTGTATATATATGTTTGATCCATCAAGCTTAGCTCATGGGATCTGCTTCTGCATTAAATTGGGAAAGAAAATGTGAAGATTTCATTTGGAATCACAGAAAATGCCCAAATGTGGTCAAGATAGTGAATGGGTATGAGTGAGAATGAGTGGCAAAATGTAATGAAAACTTTACATGAATGTTTATTTAGGCTGTTCATAGTAAAAAGGGCTACAGGTCACAGATCTTCAGTGCCTGAGAAAGAACATTGACTTACTCTATGTAAACTGAGGGGAAAGTGTAGTACTATTATCTTCAAGGCTTATAAGCATAAAAGATAATTGGATGCCCGTATAAGTAAAAGGAAAATGAGCCTAGGCCTTGCTATGAAGCAGTGTCTGAATGGAAAATGTTGAATGAATATCTGGCTCAGTGATGGACAGTCAGGATTATCTTTAAAATCTAGGGCTCTCATTCATGAATTAGACTCCTAGTCCTGGAGTGACTATGTACAGGAGTGTGGTAGTGGTGCTGTATGTGAACACATGCAAGCTTGTTTTGCCTTCAGGTGGCTGATAACTTAGTAAATCATCAAAATGAGATCATAAGTGTTAATGTACACTGGACATAAAAACAAATACCGGATCAGCAGCAGACATTTGTTTACTCTGCAACTTATGTTTTCTATTTCCCCTTACCCCTTTTCCTCCCCACCCCCTCAAGTTTTTATTTACTTTACCTAGTATGGCTTTCTTCTTAGTTGACTCTCAAGTCAGAAAACATTTCAGGAAGGTTTTCCTGTGCATTTGCACTGAATGAATGTTTGATGCTATGAAAGACTTTCCTTATCAAAGCTAATTTGTGTATATTTTTGCGTGAAAAAAAATCATAACTTTTTCTCAGAAGAGACTGTGCTGCAGTACACAAGTTGCCATAATAGTATAAAACAGTAAAATGTACTTAAAAGGCCATGCTTTTCACTTTCAGGGAGAACATAAAGATCTTTGCATGAGGTGAATCTACAGCATAGTTCATTTTCGGATTTTGTTGAGTCCCGTAGAGAAGAAAAAAGTTTCAGTTGTGGTAGAATACCATGCTGTATTTAAATGTTACTTGTTTTCAAATTTTGTTTTATATGAGAATGAGGTGGAAACTTCTAAAATGGAATTTGTCACATATATACTGCTTCATAAAGACTGATCAAGTGGTTTTTATAAATTGAATAATACCTCAGTTTTGAGGTTACGTACAGTAAATGTGATGTAATTTGTACAGTAAGAACTCTTTATAAGATGGCTCATTTTAGGAAATCCTGTGCCTTCCCCTTTGAGCACAAGTATTGTGTGAATCACAGTTTGCTATAAGTTTGCTATTGTGTGAATCACAGTTTGCTATAAGTTTGCTATAAGAAGACATTCATACAGCCAACAGACACATGAAAAAATGCTCATCATCACTCGCCATCAGAGAAATGCAAATCAAAACCACAATGAGATACCATCTCACACCAGTTAGAATGGCAATCATTAAAAAATCAGGAAACAACAGGTGTTGGAGAGGATGTGGAGAAATAGGAACACTTTTACACTGTTGGTGGGATTGTAAACTAGTTCAACCATTATGGAAAGCAGTATGGCAATTCCTCAAGGATCTAGAACTAGATGTACCATATGACCCAGCCATCCCACTACTGGGTATATACCCAAAGGATTATAAATTATTCTACTACAAAGACACATGCATACGTATGTTTATTGCGGCACTATTCACAATAGCAAAGACTTGGAATCAACCCAAATGTCCATCAGTGACAGACTGGGTTAAGAAAATGTGGCACATATACACCATGGAATACTATGCAGCCATAAAAAAGGATGAGTTTGCGTCCTTTGTAGGGACATGGATGCAGCTGGAAGTCATCATTCTTAGCAAACTATCACAAGAAGAGAAAACCAAACACCGCATGTTCTCACTCATAGGTGGGAACTGAACAATGAGTTCACTTGGACTCGGGAAGGGGAACATCACACACTGGGGCCTATCATGGGGAGGGGGGAGGGGAGAGGGATTGCATTGGGGAGTTATACCTGATATAAATGATGAATTGATGGGTGCTGACGAGTTGATGGGTGCAGCACACCAACATGGCACATGTATACAAATGTAACAAACCTGCAGGTTATGCACATGTACCCTAGAACTTAAAGTATAATAAAAAAAAAATTAAAAAAAAAGAAAGAAATATATCACATTAACCACCATTAGCCTCTATATATACTTCGTGTTTAAAAATCAACTAGTAATTCTGAAACACTGTAGAATGGATAAAAATTGTTTTGTGAACATAACTCTGTTGAACTAGATTATTTTTGCAGCATGTCTTGTCATCAGAACTATAATTCAAGTTTAAAACTAGTAACAGCAGAAAACTAGCTTATGAAATTTATCCAAGTCGAGTGCAAGCTAGGCTGTCTTGGGGAAATAAACATTAAAACTTTAAAAAAAAAGGAAAAATGTTCAACATCATTAGCCAATTTGGTAAATGCAAATTAAAAGCTCAATCAGGTATTACTACACATTTATCAGAATGGTTAAAATTAAAAAAAACGTGATGACAGTATAAAGTGCTGTCAAAGATATCGAAAAGCTGAATTTTTCCTGCCTTCCTGGTGGGGATTATAGTGACTTTGAAGGATTTTACCTCTGATAAGAATCATGAGATGGCATTAACACACAGCAAACTTGAAGTGATCCTTTGACAGGTTTGCACCTGGGAAAATCCTTCACAGCACGAGGCCATCCAGACTCTCTGGTATAGGCCTGAGGGCACAACCCATAAGGGGAGGAGGGCTAAGGAACTCGTGAAGGAGAGGGGGCTGACATATCTATTAATATATGATGTTGCTAGGCAGCACAGCGAGGAGTCTGTGGGTCAGGAAACTCTGAAGACCAGCAGCAGCTTGGGGTCTTTATTGCCCTACAGTTTTTCTTGTCTATGGGTAGTAGATGTTTTGTGAAGTTTTGTAGTGTATGTAAAGCAGGCAGGCTCTAATGCCTAAAAATATACTCATGTGGGCTATATTTAAAACAATTGGATGTGTAAAATTTTCAGATTGGTACCATCAGGCTTTTCACCTAATGGTTTCCTAACCTGTAATGAAGAAGTAAACAGCATAGGGTCCGTATACAAAGGCTATCTGTGGTTCATTTATATAACAATCTGTCCTCTGGCCCCATGGTATTTTTTGCTTGTTTTGCTTTTTGTAAAACATACATAACATAAAATTTACCATTTTAACCATTTTAAGTGTACGGTATAATCGGCAATCAGAAGTTGTGTATCTACCATCATTATCCATTTCCAGAACTCTTTCATCATCCCAAACAGAAACTTCATAGTATAACAAAATAACTCTCCATTTTCCCCTCCCAGCAGCCCCTGGCAACCTCTATTCTACTTTCTATCTTATGAATTTACCTATTCTAGGTAGCTCATGTAAGTGAAGTCATACAATATTTGTTTTTGTATATGTTTGTGTCTGGCTTATGTCACTTAGCATAGTGTTTTCAGGGTCCATCCATGTTGTAGCATGTATCAGAACTTCATTCCTTTTTGAGGCTGAAAAATACTCTATTGTATGGATATAGCACATTTTGTTTATTCATCCATTGATGGACAACTGCGTTGCTTCCACCTTTTGGCTTTGGTCAATAATTTGTCTATGAACATTGGTATTAAACTGTTTGATTTCCTGCTTCGAGTTCTTGGGGATATATACCTAAAAGTGGATTGTTGGATCATATGGTAATTTTATATTTAACTTTTTAAATGACTTCCAAGTTGTTTTCCACAGTGGCTGCGCCATTTTACATTCCCACCAGCAATGCACAGAGGATTCATTTTTTCTGTATCCTCACCAATAATTGTATTTTTCCTTTTTTTTAGATAGTATCCATCCTAGTGGGTATGAAGTAGTATCTCATGGTTTTGATTTGCATTTTCCTTGTGACTAGTGGCATTGAGCATATTTTCATGTGCTTATTGTCCATTTTTATATCTTCTTTGGAGAAATATCTGTTGAAGTCCATTGTCCATTTTTGAATTGGGTTGTTTGATTTTGTGGTTGAGTTTTAGGAATTCTCTATATATTCTTTATATCAATCCCTTACCATATATATGATTTGCAAATATTTTCTCCCATTTTCTGGTTGCCTTTTTATTCTCTTGATAGCATCTTTTGGTGCACAAAATTTTGATAAAGTACAGTTTATCAATTTATTCTTTGTTTCCTGTGCTTTTAGTGTCATATTGAGGAAATCATTGCCAAATTCCATGTCATGAAGATTTCCCCCTATGTTCTCTTCTAAGAATTTTACAGTTTTAGTCTTCTAAATCTTCTTGTGAGAGAAAAAAAGAATTTTACAGTTTTAGTTCTTGCATTTAGATTTACCTCCAGAGAATCTAGGAAACAATTTGTGTGTGTGTGTGTGTGTGAGTGTATGTGTGTGTGTGTCAGAAACATCTCATTTTAAGTTTTATCTGAGGTACACTAACAGGAGAGCCAAAATGATAGCATCCTTTAGTTTATCTAGTACCTCGTTGCTCAGGTTCTCACTGAAAAATGAGACTTACAGGTGACTCAGTAGCAAATATTGGAGGTGAGGAGTGTGTTGGAGCCAGAATATAAACATTCCTATCGAATGTTGGATCTTCTTTACCAGTGTGCAAGGTTGGAGCACTAGGAGCTTGTCTGACCAGATTGAGAATAGTTCAGCCTTCTGAGTTGCAAAGGTAACCCCGAGATTTAATAGAGAGGTCTTGTACCTTATGTGGGGCAGTTTCCCATCTGCTGTAGACAATATTTATGTTCTCCCAAATTCATATGTTGAAATCCTAACTCCCAATGTGATGGTATTAGGAGTTGGGACCGAGAAGGCAAAGCCCTCATGAATGGGATTAGTTCCCTTATAAATGAGACCCCAGAGACATTGTTTGCTCCTTCTGCCATGTGAGGACACAGCAAAAAGACAACCATCTATGAAGCAGGAAGAGGACCTTCACCAGATGCCAAATCTGCTGGCATCTTGATCTTGCACTTCCTAGCCTCCATGACTGTGAGGAATAAATTTCTATTGTTTGTAAGTCACCCAATCTATGGTATTGTGTTATAGCAGCCTAAGTGGACTAAGACACCATCCCCTCTCATTGAAGTGTTTGCTTGCAGTTGTGACAGCCTCTGAGACAGAATCTTGGCAAGGTTTAGTAAGGAGGATTTTATCAATATAATGCCAAAGCTGAATTTCTGGTGGAAATATGGGGCAGGCATCTAGGTCATGTCTGCACATGTTTGATCACAGGGCTATTTGAGTATTCCATAGGTCGCTGGGAAAAAAATACACTCTTCACCCTCAAAAGTGAAGGCAAATTGTGATTAGCTCTCCTACAAAATATTTCCCAATTGGAGCATGTTAGGCAAGTCTATAACTCCGTACAATTTATCTATGTTGTTTTGAATGTCGTCCATTAAGGTGATGATATCTGGTAGAAGTGCTCCAATAAAAAGGTGCTCTTATTTAACTCTCTATAGTTAACCTCTCTTTATTAATAGTGGCTTTACACATAGGCTATACCAGGGAATTGACAGGTGAGATGGTAAGAATCAGTACATGTTATTTAACTAAACTATGATGGCCTATAATCCTTCAGGGTCTTGCCTTAGCTTGTGCTGTGCCATATTTACCACCTGCACTGGTAGGGGAAAGTTAATTGGTTCCTACCAGGTAATGCCACCAATACCATAAAAGCATTAGGTTGTGTGCAGTTACTAGCTGATTGAAGAAGTCCATTCAAATAATGGGAAAAGGGATAGTCTCAGAGGTACAACCAGAATCAAAGCATCTTTTAGCAGAACTGGATCAGTTTTAATAGTTAAGTAAGTAATTGCTCCTTTACATAATCATCCTTCTGGACAAGGTGAGGGTTGAGGGGATTCCTTTAAAGCATGAGTGATTCTTAGGATTGGGGAGATTTGGGCACCCATGTCCAACAAAGCCAGCCAATGTCATGGAGCCAAACTACAGTTAATATGGTAAAAGGGTGATTGTCTGCTGGAAGTAGCCACCTTCTGCAACCACCAGATCTCTATGTGGGGGTGGGTCTCTGCCACTGGAGGAGATCAGGAGCAGGTTTCCCAAATGAGACTGACTTTGAATACCTGCTGCAGATTGTAATCTAACCCTAGTAAATGTTAATACTTGCTTCACCAATGTATGAGAGAGCATCCGATTTGGGCCCCTTCGTCCATTAGGGTCCAATGTAACCCCTTTTGTTTATCTCAGGGTTCAAGCTAAATCATGGACCTGGCTCTACGTGGTTTGCTTGGTCTAAAAGGGTGCAGCGTAACTGTTGGTAGTAATTTTGATTTAGGCTAGATGGAGTTATAGAATTAACAGGCAACACTTGAGTTTGTCTTTCATGTATTTCTACTACATCGAGTGAAGCTATGAACTCTTAAATTGTTTTAGCATTAGCCATTATTGCCCAAAAGGAGGACTTACACTTGTCAGGAACCCTTCTGAGAAATAAGTGGTTAGACGTGGGACTGAATTCAGTTTCCTCTGGACTTGCCAAGTCATCGTGCTGCAGGTCATCTGTTGCCTGATAAACCCACTTCAACATCCCCAGCTGATGGCGGAGATCTTTGGCCTTGGTTAACATTTTCCATTGACAGTCTTCCCAGGCCTTTATAAGGCCTAATATAGGATGGGAAGCCCACCAAGCCATAAAAATCCACATCAACAAGGTATATGTGGACTGAGGCACAAAGCCTCTTTTGAGGGTCATTCCTACCTTCTATGCTTATTATGTGGGATCCTTTAGCAGTGACACTAATTTTTTCCATCTTGTACTATGGCAGCCAATTGTTTAATTCCCCTATTAGGTGGAGTTTGCTCCCTGCCAGATACATTCTGTATATATAGTCCGACAGCCCCTTTTTCATTCAGTTCCTGGGTCAAGTCCTTAAGGAGAGACTGGATGCAAGGGCAAGAAAGAGGATGCATTTTCTGCTCCAAAAGAGAAGTGGCCGTCTTCTTTTGTTTTTCTGTTTTATGACTTTGCTGGTGGTTACTGGCAAAGCAGAGGGTAAATGATCCTAGTCCCTAGCATGATGATACCATGCTGCTGCTTTCTTCTTTAGAGGTCACCAATTCTCTTCCCCAGGATCTTCCCTTCCAACTCATCTCCTGCAGGAGTTTGAGTTTCTGCCTCCTCTCTGGGCAAACCCTGGTGCAAAGCAACCAACAGCGAGGTCCAACATGCACCTACTTTATGGTTTGGAGCATCCCTTGAGTAGGATAGTTACTTCCTTTGGTGTCCTGGGATATAACTTTCTTTGATTTAGTCATTGAAATAATGCTTTAGTTGGCTCAGCCAAAAGATGGAGAGCTCAGTATACTTCCAACAGAGGACTAGAATGAGAGTATCAAAAGCATTTTTGTCGTGATAGCAGAGGACTACTAGCTGCTTGCAAGTGTCTCTCCCAGTTGTGCTTAGGAGACCAGCATCAGACTGACATCTCTGCCTTATCAGCTTGTTTGCCTGCCATAGCAGTGTCCAGGGACAAGGATATTCTCTCATCTCAGAGTATTCTCATCACATATTACCAGTCTGGCCATGGGGAACTCTCCCACTATAGACCATTATGGGATCTGGGGTAACCCACATGTGATCCATAGGTATGTACTTTCCCTTTTTCTATTCAGGCCCACAAGTGCCTACCTAGTGCTTTTCTAGTGGGAGACCCAGGTGAGCAGACTGACCTACCCTGGGCAGCTTGGTGCCTCTCTCTTAAAAGTCAGTTCTGATGGCGAGGATTTACTCAAATACTGGCACTGCCACTTCTCCAGGCTCATGAGGCATGGGGGAGACCATAGAAAATATAGAGTGCAATTCAGTACAGAAGAATGCCATGCCAAAGTTATGCGAAGGTGTTCCAAATTCTGAGTCCCAAGTACTTAAGGTCATCCAGGGTTGTTTTGACATTAATCCTCTTATTGACTTGGTAGATCCCATATTGATTTCCTGGTCATCACCAAAATTCCATCCTTGTTGCCACTTGTAATGAGTTGAGGGATTTCAGGACTGATCAAGGAGAAAATGAAAAGATATGACCGCAGTAGCACACAACAAGCTTTTTGAGGGGGGCGGGTGTAGGGTGTTCAGCAGGCATGTTTGCATGAGCGTAGAGGCCAGCACTCAGAAGGGGAGAAAGGCAAGGAAACTTCTCTTCAAGAAAGGAATATCAGAGGGGTTTACATGTCTAGATCACTAGGCAGCATGTCAGGAAGTTGCTGGGTCAGAGGGTTCTGAAGGGCAGCAGTGATGTGAGGTCTTTATTACTCCAGGGTTAATCTTATCTTTGGTTAGCAGATGTTGGGTGCAGTTTTGTGGGGTATGCAAGACAGGAAGGCTCTAAAGGGTTAAAAAATGCTTACTTTGGCTATTTAAAGCAATTGGATGTGTAAAAATCTGATTTTGGTACTGGTAGGCTTTTGAGCGAATGGATTCCCAGCCTGCTCAGAAAAAATAAACAACATAAGGTCCATATGCAGAGGCTACCTTTGGCTCATTTATGTAATAGAAATATGAAATAGTATGGAGCCACTTTGAAAAACAGTTTGTCAGTTTTCTAAAAAACTGAACATGCAAATGCCATATGCCCCAACAATTGCACAAATTGTACTCTTGGCCATATATGCCGGAAAAAAATCAAACTTTCTGTCTATATGGAAACCTCTACATGAATATTTATAGCACTTTTATTCATATACTCAAAAACTGAAGACAGCCCAGATGTCCTTCAACAGGTAAATGGTTAAACAAACTATGGTCCATCTGTACCATGGAATACTGCTCAGCAATAAAGAACAAACTAAATATATGCAACACCTTGCAGAGAATATGTTAAATGAAAAATGCCAATTTCAAAATGCTATCTACTGTATGGTTTCATTTACATAAATTTCTTTACAAAATTAAAGAAATAGAGAACAAATTAATGGTTATGAAGGGCTAAGGACAGAGTCCACACTCTGAAGGAGTGGTGGATATGATGGGGAGGTGGGTGTGGCTACTAAAGGAGAACAGGAGTTTGCCTAGTGGAATTGTTGTTATCTTGACTATCAGTTTCAGTATCCTAGTTGGGATATTGTACTGCAGTTACCCATTGTGGAAACTGGGTAAAGAGTCCATGGGAACGCTATTATTTCTTTTTAAATTTACTTTTAAGTGTAGTAAAATACACTTAAAATTTACGTTTTTGACCATTGTTAGGTGTTAGTTCACTTTTTTAGGTTTTAGGTTAGTTCCATTTTTAGGTTTTAGTTCAGTAGTGTTAGGTCAATCTTTAGAACTTTTTCATCTGAAACCCTACCCATTGAACAAATCATTTCAACTGAAACCCGATCCATTAAACAAATCATGCCACCTAGTCCCTGGCAACCACCAATCTACTTTCTATCTCTGAACTTGACTAATCTTCATATAAGAGGAATCATACAATGTTTTTCCTTTTGTATCTGGCTTATTTTACTTAGCATAATGTCCCCAAAAGTCATCCATATTGTAGCATATGTCACAATTTCCTTCCTCTTTAAGACTGAATAATATTTAATTGGTTGTATATACCGTATTTTTTTTTTTTTTTTTTTTATCATCTGGCAGTGGACATTGGGTTGCTTCCTCCTTTTGGCTTTTGTGAATAACACTGAATGGAACATGTTTGTAAAAGTATCTTGAGTCCTTGCTTCCAATTTTTTTTTTGCGATGGAATCTTGCTCTGTCACCCAGGCTGGAATGCAGTGGCACAGTTATAGCACACTGTAACGTGTAATTCCTGAGCTCAAGTGATCTTCCCACCTCAGCCTCCTGAGTAGCTAGGACTACGTACATGTGCCACCACGCCCAGCTAATTATTTTATTTTTGTAGAGACAGGGTCTTGCTATGTTGTTCAGGCTCCTACTCTTTTGATATGTATCCAGAAGTGGAATTGCTGTATTATACGTTAAATCTGTTTTTACATTGTTGAGGAAGCACCATAGTGTTTTAAATAGTGTGCATCATTTTATATTCCCATCATCAGTGGACAAGGTTTCCAATTTTTCCACATCCTCACCAACACTTGTTATTCTTTGTGCTTTGTTCCTTTTATTTGGATAGTAGCCATTCTAATGGGTGTGAGGTGATACATCATTGTGGTTTTGATTTTCATTTCTCTATTAGTGTTGTTGAACATCTTTTTATGTGTGTCTTGTCCATTTTAATTTCTTTGGAGAAATGACTATTAAAGTCCTTTGCACACTTTATAATTTTTGTTGTTGTAGGAGTTTTTAATATATTCTGGATAATAACTCCTTACTAGATATATAATTTGCAAATATTTTCTCCCATTCTGCAGGTTTCCTTTTCACTCTTCTGATAGTGTATTTTGATACACGAAAGTTTAATTTTGATGTAGCCCAATTTATCCATTTTTATTTTGTTACCTATGTTTTTGGTCTTATATCTGTGATATAAGATTGCTGAATTCAGTGTCATGACATTTTATCCTGTGTTCAATGTAAATAATTTTACAATGTTCACTCTTACCTTTAGGTCTTTTATACACTTTGAGTTAATTTTTGTTTATGGTATAAAGTAAGGGTTCAACTTTATTCTTTTTTATTTTGTCTCTTTTTTTCTAATTTTATTTTATTTTAGGTTCCAGGATGCATGTACATAATGTGCAGGTTTGTTACATAGGTAAACGTGTGTCATGGTGGTTTGCTGCACCTATCAACCTGTCATCTAGGTATTAAGCCCCACATGCTTTAGCTATTAGTCCTGATGCTCTCCCTACCCCCGCCCTTGCTGACAGGCCTGGGTGTGTGTTTTTCCCCTCCCTGTGTCCATGTGTGCTCATTGTTCAGCTCCTACTTATGAGTGAGAACATGCGGTATTTGGTTTTCTGTTCCTGTATTAGTTTGCTGAGGATGATGGCTTCCAGCTTCATCCATGTTACTGCAAAGGACATGATTTCATTCCTTTTATGGCTGCATAGTATGCTATGGTGTATATGTACCACATTTTCTTTATCCAGCCTATCATTGCTGGGCATTGGGGTTGGTTCCAAGTCTTAGCTATTGTGAATACTGCTGCAATGAACATACGTGTGCATATATCTTTATAGTATAATTATTTATATTCCCTTGGGTATATACCCAGTAATGGCATTGCTGGTTCAAATGGTATTTCTGGCTCTAGATCCTTGAGGAATCTTCACCCTGTCTTCCACAATGGTTGAACTGATTTACATTCCCAACAACAGTATAAAAGTGTTCCTATTTCTCCCCAGCCTTGCCAGCATCTGTTGTTTCTTGACTTTTTAGTAATCACCATTCTGACTGGCATGAGATGGTATCTCATTGTGGTTTTGATTTGTGTTTCTCTAATGATCAGTGATGTTGAGCTTTCTTTCATATGTTTGTTGACCACATAAATATCTTTTTTTTTTTTTTAAGTGTCTTTTTGTGTCCTTTGCCCACTTTTTGATGGAGTTGTTTTTTTTTCCTTGTAAATTTGTTTAAATTCCTTGTAAATTCTGAATATTAGAACTTTGTCAGATGGATAGATTGCAAAAATTTTCTCCCATTTTGTAGGTTGTCTGTTCACTCTGATGATAGTTTCTTTTGCCATTCAGAGGCTCTTTGGTTTAATTAGATCCCATCTGTCAATTTTAGCTTTTGTTGCAACTGCTTTTGGCAATTGCATCATAAAGTCTTTGCCCATGCCTATTTTCTGAATGGTATTGCCTAGATTTTCTTCTAGGGTTTTTATGGTCTTGTGTTTTACATTTAAGTCTTTAATCCATTTTGAGTTAATTTTTGTATAAGGTGTAAGGAAGGAGTCCAGTTTCAGTTTTCTGCAAATGGCTAGCCAGTTTTCCCAGCACCTTTTATTAAATAGGGAATCCATTCTCCATTACTTACTTTTGTCAGGTTTGTCGAAGATCAGATGGTAGTAGATGTGTGGTATTATTTACGAGATCTCTATTCTGTTTCATTGGTCTATGTGTCTGTTTTGGTACCAGTACCATGCTGTTTTGGATACTGTATAGCCTTGTAGTATAGTTTGAAGTCAAGTAGTGTGATACCTCTAGCTTTGTTCTTTTTGCTTAGGATTGTCTTGGCTATATGGCTGTTTTTTTTTTTTTTTTTTTTTTATTTCATATGAATTTTTAAGCAGTTATTTCTAATTCTATGAAAAATGTCCATAGTAGTTTGATGGAAATAGCATTGAATCTCTAAATTACTTTGGGCAATATGGCCATTTTCATGATACTGATTCTTCCTATCCATGAGGATGAAATGTTTTTCCATTTGTTCATGTCCTCTTTCATTTCCTTGAGCAGTGGTTTCTAGTTCTCCTTGAAGAGGTCCTTCGCATCCCTTGTTAACTGTATTCCTAGGAATTTTATTCTCTTTGTAGCAATTGTGAATGGAAGTTCATTCATGATTTGACTCTCAGCTTGTCTATTTATTGGTGGTGGTATAGCAATGCTTGAGATTTTTGCACATTAATTTTGTATCCTGAGACTTTGCTGAAGTTGCTTATCAGCTTAAGGAGCTTTTGGACTGAGACGATGGTGTTTTCTCGATATAGGATCATGTCATCTGCAAACAGACAATTTGACTTCCTCTCTTCCTATTTGAATACCCTTTATTTCGTTATCTTGCCTGTTTGCCCTGGCCAGAACTTCCAATACTATGTTGAGTAGGAGTAGTGAGAGGGAGCATCCTTGTCTTGTGCCTGTATTCAAAGGGAATGCTTCCAGCTTTTGCCCAGTCAGTATGATATTGGCTGTGGGTTTGTCATAAATAACTCGTATTATTTTGAGATACGTTCCATCAATACCTAGTTTATTGAGAGTTTTTAACATGAAGGACGTTGAATTTTATTGAAGGCCTTCTCTGCATCTATTGACATAATTATGTGGCTTTTGTCATTGATTCTGTTTATTGATTTGTGTATGTTGAACCAGCCTTGCCTCTGAGAAATGAAGCTGACTTGACTGTGGTGGATAATCTTTTTGATGTGCTACTGGATTCAGTTTGCCAGTATTTTATTGAGGATTTTTGCATCGATGTTCATCAGGGATATTGGCCTGAAGTTTTCTTTCTTTGTTGTGTCTCTGCCAGGTTTTGGTATCAGGATGATGCTGGCCTCATAAAGTGAGTTAAGGAGAAGTCACTCCTTTTCAATTGTTTGGAAGAGTTTCAGAAGGAATGGTACCATTTTCTCTTTGTACCTCTAGTAGAATTTGGCCGTGAATTCATCTGATCCTGGGCTTTTTTTAGTTGGTAGGCTATTTATTACTGCTGCAATTTCAGAACTTGTTATTTGTCTGTTCAATAATTCAACTTCTTCCTGGTTTAGTCTTGGGAGGGTGTATGTGTCCAGGAATTTATTCATTTCTATTTCATTCTTTTGCATGTGGATATAAAGTTTTTCCAGCACCCATTTCTTTGAAAGATTGTCCTTTCTGCATTGAATTATCTTGGCACTGTTATCAAAAATCATTTCATTGTATATGCAATGGTTTATTTCTGGGTTCTCTGTTCTATTCCATTGGTCCATATGTGTGTCTTCATGCCAGTACCATATTGTATTGATTACTGTAGCTTAATAATATGTTTTGACCGAGCGCAGTGGCTCAAGCCTGTAATCCCAGCACTTTGGGAGGCCAAGGCGGGCGGATCACGAGGTCAGAAGATCAAGACCATCCTGGCTAACACGGTGAAACCCTGTCTCTACTAAAAAATACAAAAATCTAGCCCTACGAGGTGGCGGGCGTCTGTAGTCCCAGCTACTCGGGAGGCAGAGGCAGGAGAATGGCATAAACCCAGGAGGCGGAGCTTGCAGTGAGCTGAGATCCAACCACTGCACTCCAGCCTGGGCGACAGAGTGAGACTCCGTCTCAAAAAAAAAATAATAATAATATGTTTTGAAGTCAAGAAGTGTGTGACCTCCAACTTTGTCTTATTTTTCAAGATTGTTTTTGCTATTTAGAGTGCCTTGCAATTCCATATAAATTTTAGGATGTATTTTTTCCATTTCTGTAAAAAACCACCATTGTGATTTTGATGGAAACTGCATTAAATCTGTAAATCCCTTTGGGTAGTATTGACATCTTAACAATATTAAGTCTTTCAATTCATGAACAGGGAATGTCTTTATATACATTTGTATCATCTTTAATTTCTTTCTTTTTTTTATTATTATACTTTAAGTTCTAGGATACATGTGCATAACGTGCAGGTGTGTTACATTTGTATACTTGTGCCATGTAGGTGTGCTGCACCCATCAACTCGTCAGCACCCATCAACTCATCATTTACATCAGGTATAACTCCCAATGCAGTCCCTCCCCCCTCCCCCCTCCCCATGATAGGCCCCGGTGTGTGATGTTCCCCTTCCCGAGTCCAAGTGATCTCATCGTTCAGTTCCCACCTATGAGTGAGAACATGCGGTGTTTGGTTTTCTCTTCTTGTGATAGTTTGCTAAGAATCATGGTTTCCAGCTGCATCCATGTCCCTACAAAGGACACAAACTCATCCATTTTTATGGCTGCATAGTATTCCATGGTGTATATGTGCCACATTTTCTTAATCCAGTCTGTCACTGATGGACATTTGGGTTGATTCCAAGTCTTTGCTATGGTGAATAGTGCCGCAATAAACATACGGGTGCATGTGTCTTTATAGCAGCATGATTTATGATCCCTTGGGTATATACCCAGTAATGGGATGGCTGGGTCATATGATACTTCTAGTTCTAGATCCTTGAGGAATCGCCATACTGTTTTCCATAATGGTTGAACTAGTTTACAGTCCCACCAACAGTGTAAAAGTGTTCCTATTTCTCCACATCCTCTCCAACACCTATTGTTTCCTGATTTCTTAATGATTGCCATTTTAACTGATGTGAGATGGTATCTCATTGTGGTTTTGATTTGCATTTCTCTGATGGCCAGTGATGATGAGCATTTTTTCATGTGTCTGTTGGCTGTATGAATGTCTTCTTTTGAGAAATGTCTGTTCATATCCTTTGCCCACTTTTTGATGGGGTTGTTTGTTTTTTTCTTGTGAATTTGTTTGAGTTCTTTGTAGGTTCTGGATATTAGCCCTTTGTCAGATGAGTAGATTGCAAAAATTTTCTCCCATTCTGTAGGTTGCCTGTTCACTCTGTTGGTACTTTCTTTTGCTGTGCAGAAGCTCTTTAGTTTAATTAGATCCCATTGTCAATTTTGGCTTTTGCTGCCGTTGCTTTTGGTGTTTTAGACATGAAGTCCTTGCCCATGCCTATGTCCTGAATGGTACTACCTAGGTTTTCTTCTAGGGTTTTTATGGTATTAGGTCTAACATTTATGTCTCTAATCCATCTTGAATTAATCTTCGTATACGCAGTAAGGAAAGGATCCAGTTTCAGCTTTCTACTTATGGCTAGCCAATTTTCCCAGCACCATTTATTAAATAGGGAATCCTTTCCCCATTTCTTGTTTCTCTCAGGTTTCTCAAAGATCAGATGGCTGTAGATGTGTGGTATTCTTTCTGAGGACTCTGTTCTGTTCCATTGGTCTATATCTCTGTTTTGGTACCAGTACCATGCTGTTTTGGTTACTGTAGCCTTGTAGTATAGTTTGAAGTCAGGTAGTGTGATGCCTCCAGCTTGGTTCTTTTGAATTAGGATTGTCTTGGCAATGAGGGGTCTTTTTTGGTTCCATATGAACTTTAAAACAGTTTTTCCAATTCTTTGATGAAACTCATTGGTAGCTTGATGGGGATGGCATTCAATCTATAAATAACCTTGGGCAGTATGGCCATTTTCACAATATTGATTCTTCCTATCCATGAGCATGGTATGTTCTTCCATTTGTTTGTGTCCTCTTTTATTTCACTGAACAGTGGTTTGTAGTTCTCCTTGAAGAGGTCTTTTACATCCCTTGTAAGTTGGATTCCTAGGTATTTTATTCTCTTTGAAGCAATTGTGAATGGAAGTTCATTCCTGATTTGGCTCTCTCTTTGTCTGTTACTGGTGTATAGGAATGCTCGTGATTTTTGCACATTAATTTTGTATCCTCAGACTTTGCTGAAGTTTCTTATCAGCTTAAGGAGATTTTGGGCTGAGACAATGGGGTTTTCTATTTTTTTTATTTATTTATTTATTTATTTATTTATTTATTATTATTATACTTTAAGTTCTAGGCTACATGTGCATAACGTGCAGGTTTGTTACATATGTATACTTGTGCCATGTTGGTGTGCTGCACCCATCAACTCGTCAGCACCCATCAACTCGTCATTTACATCAGGTATAACTCCCAATGCAGTCCCTCCTCCCTCCCCCCTCCCCATGATAGGCCCTGGTGTGTGATGTTCCCCTTCCCGAGTCCAAGTGATCTCATTGTTCAGTTCCCACCTATGAGTGAGAACATGCGGTGTTTGGTTTTCTGTTCTTGTGATAGTTTGCTAAGAATCATGGTTTCCAGCTGCATCCATGTCCCTACAAAGGACGCAAACTCATCCTTTTTTATGGCTGCATAGTATTCCATGGTGTATATGTGCCACATTTTCTTAATCCAGTCTGTCACTGATGGACATTTGGGTTGATTCCAAGTCTTTGCTATTGTGAATAGTGCCGCAATAAACATACGGGTGCATGTGTCTTTATAGCAGCATGATTTATAATCCTTTGGGTATATACCCAGTAGTGAGATGGCTGGGTCATATGGTACATCTAGTTCCAGATCCTTGAGGAATTGCCATACTGTTTTCCATAATGGTTGAACTAGTTTACAATCCCACCAACAGTGTAAAAGTGTCGCTATTTCTCCACATCCTCCCCAGCACGTGTTTCCTGACTTTTTAATGATTGCCATTTTAAGTGGTGTGAGATGGTATCTCCTTATGGTTTTGATTTGCATTTCTCTGATGGCGAGTGATGATGAGCATTTTTTCATGTGTCTGTTGGCTGTATGAATGTCTTCTTTTGAGAAATGTCTGTTCATATCCTTTGCCCACTTTTTGATGGGGTTGTTTGTTTTTTTCTTGTAAATTTGTTTGAGTTCTTTGTAGGTTCTGGATATTAGCCCTTTGTCAGATAAGTAGATTGCAAAAATTTTCTCCCATTCTGCAGGTTGCCTGTTCACTCTGATGGTAGTTTCTTTTGCTGTGCAGAAGCTCTTTGGTTTAATTAGATGCCATTTGTCTATTTTGGCTTTTGCTGCTATTGCTTTTGGTGTTTTAGACATGAAGACCTTGCCCATGCCTATGTCCTGAATGGTACTACCTAGGTTTTCTTCTAGGGTTTTTATGGTATTAGGTCTAACATTTAAGTCTCTAATCCATCTTGAATTAATTTTCCTATAAGGAGTAAGGAAAGGATCCTGTTTCAGTTTTCCACTTATGGCTAGCCAATTTTCCCAGCACCATTTATTAAATAGGGAATCCTTTCCCCATTTCTTGTTTCTCTCTGGTTTGTCAAAGATCGGATGGTGTAGATGTGTGGTATTCTTTCTGAGGACTCTGTTCTGTTCCATTGGTCTATATCTCTGTTTTGGTACCAGTACCATGCTGTTTTGGTTACTGTAGCCTTGTAGTATAGTTTGAAGTCAGGTAGTGTGACACCTCCAGCTTTGTTCTTTTGACTTAGGATTGTCTTGGCAATGCGGGGTCTTTTTTGGTTCCATATGAACTGTAAAGCAGTTTTTTCCAATTCTGTGAAGAAACTCATTGGTAGCTTGATGGGGATGGCATTGAATCTATAAATGACCTTGGGCAGTATGGCCATTTTCACAATATTGAGTCTTCCTATCCATGAGCATGGTATGTTCTTCCATTTGTTTGTGTACTCTTTTATTTCACTGAGCAGTGGTTTGTAGTTCTCCTTGAAGAGGTCCTTTATATCCCTTGTACATTGGATTCCTAGGTATTTTATTCTCTTTGAAGCAATTGTGAATGGAAGTTCATTCATGATTTGGCTGTTTGTCTGTTACTGGTGTATAAGAATGCTTGTGATTTTTGCACATTTATTTTGTATCCTGAGACTTAGCTGAAATTGCTTATTAGCTTAAGGGGATTTGGGGCAGATACAATGGGGTTTTCTAAATGTACAATCATGTCATCTGCAAACAGGGACCATTTGACTTCTTCTTTTCCTAACTGAATACCCTTGATTTCTTTCTCTTGCCTGATTGCCCTAGCCAGAACTTCCAACACTATGTTGAATAGGAGTGGTGAGAGAGGGCATCCCTGTCTTGTGCCAGTTTTCAAAGGGAATTTTTCCAGTTTTTGCCCACTCAGTATGATATTGGCTGTGAGTTTGTCATAAATAGCTCTTATTATTTTGATGTACGTTCCATCAATACCGAATTTATTGAGCGTTTTTAGCATGAAGTGCTGTTGAATTTTGTCAAAGGCCTTTTCTGCATCTATTGAGATAATCATGTGGTTCTTGTCTTTGGGTCTGTTTATATGCTGGATTGCATTAATTGATTTGCATATGTTGAACCAGCCTTGCATCCCAGGGATGAAGCCCACTTGATCATGATGGATAAGCTTTTGGATGTGTTGTTGGATTCAGTTTGCCAGTATTTTATTGAGGATTTTTGCATCGATGTTCATCAGATATATTGGTCTAAAATTCTCTTTTTTTGTTGTGTCTTTGCCAGGGTTTGGTATCAGGATGATGTTGGCCTCATAAAATGAGTTAGGGAGGATTCCCTCGTTTTCTATTGATTGGAATAGTTTCATAAGGAATGGTACCAGCTCCTCCTTGTACCTCTGGTAGAATTCAGCTGTGAATCCATCTGTCCTGAACTTTGTTTGGTTGGTAGGCTATTAATTATTGCCTCAATTTCAGAGCCTTCTATTGGTCTATTCAGGGATTCAACTTCTTCCTGGTTTAGTCTTGGAAGAGTGTAAGTGTCCAGGAAATTATCCATTTCTTCTAGATTTTCTAGTTGAATTGCGTAGAGGTGTTTATAGTATTCTCTGATGGTAGTTTGTATTTCTGTGGGTTCGGTGGTGATATCCCCTTTAACATTTTATTGCATCTATATGGTTCTTCTCTCTTTTCTTCTTTATTATTCTTGCTAGCAGTCTGTCAATTTTGTTGATCTTTTCAAAAAACCAACTCCTGGATTCATTGATTTTTTGGAGAGTTTTTTGTGTCTCTATCTCCTTCAGTTCTGCTCTGATCTTAGTTATTTCTTGCCTTCTGCTAGCTTTTGAATATATTTGCTCTTGCTTCTCTAGTTCTTTTAATTGTGATGTTAGAGTGTCCATTTTCGATCTTTCCAACTTTCTCTTGTGGGCATTTAGTGCTATAAATTTCCCTCTACACACTGCTTTAAATGTGTCCCAGAGATTCTGGTATGTTGTATCTTTGTTCTCATTGGTTTCAAAGAACATCTTTATTTCTGCCTTCATTTCGTTATGTACCCAGTAGTCATTCAGGAGCAGGTTGTTCAGTTTCCATGTAGTTGAGCGGTTTTGATTGAGTTTCTTAGTCCTGAGTTCTAGTTTGATTGCACTGTGGTCTGAGAGACAGTTTGTTATAATTTCTGTTCTTGTACATTTGCCGAGGAGTGCTTTACTTCCAGTTATGTGGTCAATTTTGGAATAAGTGTGATGTGGTGCTGAGAAGAATGTATATTCTTTTGATTTGGGGTGGAGAGTTCTGTAGATGTCTATTAGGTCCGCTTGGTGCAGAGATGAGTTCAAATCCTGGATATCCTTGTTAACTTTCTGTCTCGTTGATCTGTCTTATGTTGACAGTGGGATGTTGAAGTCTTCCATTATTATTGTATGGGAGTCTAAGTCTCTTTGTAAGTCTCTAAGGACTTGCTTTATGAATCTGGGTGCTCCTGTATTGGGTGCATATATATTTAGGATAGTTAGCTCT
>NC_045445.1:88576866-88589986 GCF_002776525.5 Piliocolobus tephrosceles
ATTGTATGGGAGTCTAAGTCTCTTTGTAAGTCTCTAAGGACTTGCTTTATGAATCTGGGTGCTCCTGTATTGGGTGCATATATATTTAGGATAGTTAGCTCTTCCTGTTGAATCGATCCCTTTACCATTATGTAATGGCCTTCTTTGTCTCTTTTGATCTTTGATGGTTTAAAGTCTGTTTTATCAGAGGCTAGGATTGCAACCCCTGCTTTTTTTTGTTCTCCATTTGCTTGGTAGATCTTTCTCCATCCCTTTATTTTGAGCCTATGTATGTCTCTTCATGTGAGATAGGTCTCCTGAATACAGCAGACTGATGGGTCTTGACTCTTTATCCAGTTTGCCAGTCTGTGTCTTTTAATTGGAGCATTTAGTCCATTTACATTTAAGGTTAATATTGTTATGTGTGAACTTGATCCTGCCATTATGATATTAACTGGTTATTTTGCTCGTTAGTTGATGCAGTTATTTGAGCCACAATGATACTCCTCGAGAAGAACAACATCAAGACACATGATCGTCAGATTCACCAAGGTTGAAATGAGGGAAAAAATTTTAAGGGAGAGAAGGGTCGGGTTACCCACAAAGGGAAGCCCATCAGGCTAACAGCGGATCTCTCTGCAGAAACCCTACAAGCCAGAAGAGAGTGGGGGCCAATATTCAACATTCTTAAAGAATTTTCAACCCAGAGTCTCATATCCAGCCAAACTAAGTTTCATAAGTGAAGGAGAAATAAACTCCTTTACACACAAGCAAATGCTGAGAGATTTTGTCACCACCAGGCCTCCCCTGCAAGAGCTCCTGAAAGAAGCACTAAACATGGAAAGGAACAACCAGTACCAGCCACTGCATAAACATGCCAAATGGTAAAGACCATCGACACTATGAAGAAATCACATCAACTGACAGGCAAAATAACCAGCTAACATTGTAATGACAGGATCAAATTCACACATAATAATATTAATCTTAAAGTAAATGGACTAAATGCCCCAATTAAAAGACACAGACTGGCAAATTGGATAAAGAGTCAAGAGCCATTGGTGTGCTGTATTCAGGAGACCCATCTCACATGCAGAGACACACATAGGCTCAAAATAAAGGAATGGAGGAATATATACCAAGCAAATGGAAAGCAAAAAATAAAAATTAAAAAAAAAAAAAAAGCAGGGGTTGCAATCCTAGTCTTAAAACAACAAAGGTCAAAAAAGAAGACAAAGAAGGGCATTACATGATGGTAAAGGGATCAATGCAATAAGAAGAACTAACTATCCTAAATATATATGCACCCAATACAGGAGCACTTAGATTCATAAAGCAAGTTCTTAGAGACCTACAAAGAGACTTAGACTCCCATACAATAATAGCAGGAGACTTTAATACCCCACTGTCAATATTAGATGGATCAATGAGGCTTGAACTCAGCTCTAGACGAAGCCGACCTAATAGACATGTACAGAACTCTGCAACCCAAATCAACAGAATATACATTCTTCTCAGCATCACGTTGCACTTATTCTAAAATTGACCACATAATTGGAAGTAAAACACTCCTCAGCAAATGCAGAGAATGGAAATCATAACCGACAGTGTCTCAGACCACTGGGCTATCAATTTAGAACTCAGGATTAAGAAACTCACTCAAAACGGCACAACTACATGGAAACTGAACAACCTGCTCCTGAATGACTACTGGGTAATTAATGAAATTAAGGCAAAAATAAATAAGTTATTTGAAACCAATGAGAATGAAGACACAACGTACCAGAATCTCTGGGACACAGCTAAACCTGCCTTTAGAGGGAAATTTGTAGCACTAAATGCCCACAGGAGAAAGCAGGAAAGATCTAAAATCACCACCCTAACATCACAATTAAAAGTACTAGAGAAGCAAAGCAAACAAATTCTGGCAGAAGACAAGAACTAAGATCAGATCAGAACTGAAGGAGATAGAGACATGAAAAACCCTTCAAAAAAATTACTGAGTCCAGGAGCTGGTTTTTTTAAAAAAATCAACAAAATAGATAGACCACTAGCCAGACTAATAAAGAAGAAAAGAGAGAAGAATCAAATAGACACGATTTAAAAAGCATTAATTCTTTAAATATTTGGGAGAATTCTTCAGTGAAGCCTCTAGCCATGGGCTTTTCTTTGCTGGGAGGTTTTTGATTCCTGATTCAATTTCTTTACTCAATATTAGTCTGTTCAGTTTTTGTGATTCAGTCTTGGTAGATTGTATGTTTCTAGGGATTTATCCATTTATTCTAGGTTATCCAGTTTAATGGTACATTGTTGTCTTTATGATCTTTTAAATTTTTGTTACATCAGTTGTAATGTCTCCTTTTTCATTTCTGATTTTATTTATTTCTTTGTCTAGCTAAAGTTTTATCAATTTTGGAATTTTTTTTCCAAAAAATAAACACCTCTTTGTTTGTTTGTTTGTTTGTTTGTTTTACAGAGACTCACTCTGCTGGCCTGGCTGCAGACTGGACAAGGCTCAAGCAGTCCTCCAAACTCAGCTCCTAAGTTGCTGGGACTACAAGCATGTGCTATTTTCTAAATTTTTTTGTAGAGATGGAGTTTCTCTGTGTAGTCCAGGCTGTTCTTGAACTCCTGGCCTCAGACAGTTCTCCTGCCTTGGCCTCCCAAGGTGGTGGGATTATAAGAGTAAGCCACGGCATCTGGCCTCACCTCTTAGCTTCTTTGATTTTGTATTCACTATTTCATTTATTTCTTCTCTAGTCTTTATTATTCCTTCCTCCACTACTTTTGGGCTAGTTTGTTCTTTTCCTAGTTCCTGAGATATAAAGTTAGGTTTTTCATTTTAGATCTTTCTTCTTTTTTAGTATCACTATAAATTATCACTATAATTTATCACTATAAATTTCTCTTTTCATTAATATTTTTAATTGGCCAGTCATAATTGTATATATTTCAGGTGTACAGTGTGATGTTTTGATATATTAATAAAAAGAGGAATGATTAAATCAAGCTAATTAACATATCCATCACCTCATTTAGCCATCATTTTTTGTGGTGAGACAGTTGAAATTTACTCTCTTCTCTTCAATTTTGAAATATACAATACATTATTGTCAACCATGGGTCACCATGCTGGGCAGAAGACCTCAAAAACTCATTCCTTTTATCTAACTGCATCTTTCTACCCTTTGGCCAACATCTCCCCATTCTCTCCTATCTCAACCTCTGATAACCACAATTTTACTCTCTGTTTCTATGAGTTTGATTGTTCTAGATTCCACGTATAAGTGAGAACATAGTTTTTGTCTTTCTGTGTCTGGCTTATTTCACTTACATAGTGTCCTCCAGTTACATTTATGTTGTCACAAATGACAGCATTTATTTCTTTTTTAAGGTAGAATAGTATTCCATTATGTATATATATCACATTTTCTTTATTCAGTCATCTATTGATGGACTCTTAGGTTGAGTCCATATCTTGACTCTTGTGAATAATGCCAGAATGAACATGAGAGTGCAGATATTTCTTCAAAATACTGATTTCAGTTCCTCTACCCAGAAGTGGGATTGCTGGATCATATGGTACTTCTATTTTTAATTTTTTGTCAAACCTCCATACCGTTTTCTGTAATAGCTGTGCTAATAAATTTCCTTCTTAGTACTGCCTTTGTTGCATCCTACATGTTTTGGTATGTTGTGGTTTTGTTTGTTTCAAGATAATTTCCAATTTCCCTTTTGATTTCTTCTTTGACCCATTGGTCGTTTAAGAGTGTATTTTTTTAATTTCCATATATTTTTTAACTCTCCAGGTTTCCTTTATGCTATTGATTTCTAGTTTCATTCCATTGTGAACAGAAAAAAATACTTGGTACGATTTTAATCTTCTTAAATTTGATAAGCTCTTTTATGACCTAACATGTGATCTATCTTGAAGAATGTTACATGTACTTTTGAAAAGAATGTGTATTGTACTGTTATTGGGTTGAATATTCTGTATATCTGTTAGGTCCATTTGTTCCATAGAGTTGTTCAAGTCTGCTATTTGTTTTTTGATTTCTTTCTCTGATTATTCTATCCATAATTGAAAGTAGAGTATCGAAGTAATCTATTACTGTATTTCTGTCTGTTTCTCCCATCAGTTCCATCAGTGTTTACTTTACATATTTAGGTACTCTGATGTTGAATGCATATATATTTATAATTGCTGTATTTTCCTGGTATATTGATTCTTCCATAATTATATAAAATTCTTCATTGTCTCAGTGACATTTTTTGACTTAAAGTTCATTTTGTCTGATATTACTATTGCCACACCTGCTTTTTTTCTTTTTCTAAGTTACAATTTGCATGGAATATCTTTTTTTAATCCCTTAACTTTCATTCTATGTGTGCCCTTAAATCTAAAGTGAGTCTCTTATAGACAGCATATAATAGGATGTTTTTCTTAAACTATTCAGTCTTTCTGTGTATTTTTATTGAGGAGTTTAATCTATGAATATATTTCAAGTAATTATTGATAGGGGATGATTTACTGTTGCCATTTTGTTCATTGTTTTCTGTTTTCCTTGTAGGGATTTTGTTGTTGTTCTTCTTTTCATTTCTTGCTCTCTTCCTTTATGTTTTGTTTGTTTGTTTGTTTAGTTTTTATATTAGTATGCTTTGATTCGTTTCACTTATTTTTTTTTTTTTTTCTTGTAACTTCTGTAGGTATTTCCTTTGTAGCTACCATGGGGCTTACATAAAATATCTAACAGTCTAACACTCTTGTCTTAAGTAGGTAACAACTTAACTTTAATTATGCACACATTACACGTTTTCTTCTTCTCCCTTTATGTTATTCATGTCAAAGTTTACATCTATTTATATTGTATATTCATTAGCATACTTTATAATTATGTTAATACTTTTTTAAAACTTTATACTACAATTAAAAGTGATTTACCCACAACCATTACAGTAATATAGTATTCTTTATTAGTTTATATACTTACCTTCACCAACAACTTTTATACTTTTTTGTGCTACTGTGTTGCTATTTAGCATTCTTTCATTTTTGTTTTCATTTTCATTTCCCTTTCAATCTAAAGAGAAGACTTCCCTTTAGATTTCCTGTAAGGCAGGTCTAGTGGTAATGAACTCCCTTAGCTTTTGTTTGTCTGGGAAAGTCATGATGTCTCTTTCGTTTTTGAAGAACAGTTTTGCTACATATATCATTATTGGTTCATAGTTTTAGTTTTCCTTCAGCTCTTTGAATATATTATCCCACTCTCTACTCTCTTCTGACCTGAAAGTTTTTTTTGCTGAGATGTCTGCTGATGGTCCTAATGGATTTTCCTGCATATGACAAGTTGGTTTTATCTTACTGCTTTCAAAATTCTCTCTGTCTTTGACTTTTGACAATTTGATTATCATATGTCTCAGTGTGGATTTCTTTAGATTCATCGTATTTGGGTCATTTTGGCTTCCTTGATCTGGATGTCCATTTCCTTCCCCAGATTTAGAGAGTTTTCAGTCATTATTTCTTTAGATAAGATTTCTAGTCCTTCCTATCTTCTCTTGGGACTCCCATAATGCATATATTGGTCTGCTAATTAATGGTGTCCCATAGGTCGCTTAAGCTATTTTATTTTATTTTTTTTATTCTTTTTGCTTTGTGTCCCTCTGACTGGATAATGACAAATAATCTGTGTTTGAGTCTGCTTAGTCTTTTTTCTGCTTGCTCTAGTCTGTTGTTGAACTCTATTGGATTCTTTACTTCAGTTATTGTATTCTTCAGCTTTAAGACATCTGCCTATTCTTTTACATTTTCTGTCTCTTTGTTGAAATTTTCACTTTGTTTGTGGATTGTTCTCCTGAGCTTGTTGAGATTTTCCATGATGGATACTTTGAGTTCTATGTCGGGTCATTCATATATTTTCATTAGAGTCAGTTTCTGGAGTTTTAGCTTGTTTCTTTGTTCAGATTGTGTTACCCTTTTTCTCCACATTAGAAGAATCCACTGTCACTCCCAGTCATATGAATTGGCCTTGTACAGGAGAAGACATTAACCAGCTAACCAAGCCAGAGCTTCTGTGGGCCTTTCAACCCATTGTCCTAGTTTAAACTGCTGTCTTTGTTATTAGTGTCCCCCAGGCATCCAGAGTATGTCCAGTTTCATCAGTGCTCCTAGACAGGTGTCACAAAAGCCATTCCCTTGGTAGATCCTGGAGAATTTAGAATGCTGGGTGCATGTTCCAACTTTTCCCCTTCCCAGGGAGAAGCTGGGAACTGGGATTTTCCCCCTACCCTGTGTTGAGCCAGGTACAGGAGCTGTGGTACATGCCTACAGGCTAGTTGAAACTGCCATTTTCTTCTCTGTAGCCCTCAGGATACTATCACATGCCAGACCCTTTCAACTCTTTGAAATAGGTGAGAAAGAAGCCGGTCTTTCAGGTGGCACCTGGAGAAGTTGGGATGTTAGATGTGCATTCTGGCTTCTTCCATTCTGAGGTAGAAGCTGGGAATGGGGGTTTCCTCCTGATCCTATGGCACTGTGCTGGGAGTAGGGATTATGATGAGTGTATGTTTCTGCTTTTTCTACAGATGTTTTATTTACAATCTGGTTGGTTTCATACTTATCCAGGGTGCAGAAGCCTCTCCATGAGTTGCTGGATTTCTCATAAAGGGAATTGATCCTTGTGTTGCAATTAAATTAGTGTATCCATTAGGGGAAGGAGAGTCCAGGGCTTCCTATTCTGCCATCTTGGTGATGTCACTCCTCTCCCTTATTATTTCATAAAACTACATGTGAGTCTATAATTATCTCAAAGTAAAAGCATAATTTGATTGTTTAAAAGAACCTCAAGTTTGCTGAAGTCTAAAGTGTCTCCTTCAGCTGAGATTTTTCTGCTGGTATCTTTACTCTTTCCAATTATGAGCATGTCCATTCTTTTTAATGTCATCAAATTACAGTACTCATGAGATCTTCCCACCTACTAGGCTAATATTTTCTTGGCACAAGGAAAACATTGGTAATCAATTACTCCAGCTAAACTAACCCACCCCCCCCCCCCCCCTTTTTGTCTATTTGAGGTTCTGGTGTGGGATGTATAACCGCTTTGACAAAGGGCTGCAGCCCAAGCAGAGTATACTAGAGAACCTCCTGGAAATTAAGAAACAGAGAGCAATGCTGGAGACAGATGTGCATGAACTAGAAAAGGTGAGGAGAAAAGTCCCAAAGAGAGATCTTCTTGCCCATTCTGGGTAGGTCCAGCCTGCTTGGAGTTGAATTGATACTTGTGGAAAGCTTCCTGACTGGCTTTTTTATACTCTTTGGCTTTTCATGTGTCCCGTGTCTACAAAGCTTTCAGCATAACTCCTTTTATGACTTCCCAAAATGTGGTAAATATGTCACTCAACTAGATAAACAAGTAAATTCGTTCTTTTTATCTCTTTTTGGATCTGGATGGAATGAGTAGGAGGAACAAGAGGGAATGACTGGGGAAATCACATAGCGTTTGTTATCCATCAAGAGAATAAGTATAGCATCTTGGTTATACTGATAAGAACAGTGCAATTGCTGTTTTCCAATTAAAAATCTTATAAAAGAAGGTTCTTATTTCCTTCCCATGTAGACTGCAAACTCAGCTTATTGAGTGACCATGTTGGATACTTGTTTTTTAATTACAGGTTATAGAGCTCAAAAATTATTTCTTGTTGATTTCATAAACTGAGCTGCTTATGAAATGTAGGGATCCCTAAGGGTTTGTTTGAAGGACAGGGGAAAGGTACCTCTTAGAAAAGAATTATTGGAAATGGTGTGCTATTTAGGAACTGGGTGTGAACCCACTTTAAGCCAGATAAGGCATAGCTTTTCTGCTTCCTGTAAATAAACAAATGTCATTTTATTGTGAAAATAAATGTGTTGTGATTACATCAGATCCCAAACTTTTTAATGTCCTCTTGGGAGGCAACAGCCAGTTACTTGGTTCCATTTTAAAAAAAGGTGGGAAGGCGGACTAAAGCATAACTTAAAATCGTAGGAAGCATGCATCCCCGAGAAGGCCCAGTCTTAAGTAGATTAGATGTAGTAGAGAAGCTTCTTCTTAGGGCTCCTCTTTTAGCTACTAGCAGATTCTTCCACAAGGCCCTCAGGGAAGGTGCCCTATTCTTGACCCAGCCCTCTCACTTATACCTGCCTGACTCCTGAGAGAGAATCAGATTCATTTCATGTAGACTCAGATCACTCTGGGAAGACTTCTTTTTGAAGTATGTATGTGCTTTTATGTATGTGTGTTATTAACTTTCTTTTTTTAATACAGAGCAGAAAAACAAAAATGGCTGATAGTATCACCCAGACAACCCTGTTTACTTTTTTAAAAAGACAATATAAGTGTAAAGTTAGAAAATACAGAAAAATAAGGTACAAAATGAAAATTTAAAAGACTCCCCCCACCACCTTCAGAAAAATGTATGCATTTTTCTGAAGAGAAGGTCCATAATTTTCATCAGATTTTCAATGGGGACTTATGACCCCAAAGAATCACTGTTGTAAAGTATCAGTGAATCATTATATTATCTCTGAAAGTGAAAATATCTGTTAGAGGTAGCATGAGGTAGATGACAGGTCATAGACTTTGGCGTTAGGTAGATACAGGGTCAGATCCCAGTTGTTTACTTCATACATGTGCGAATTTGGGTGACTTACTTAACTTCTCTGAGCCTCAGTTTCTTCATCTGTAAAATATAGCTAATTCCTAAACTAATAGGTTTATTATAAGGATAAAAGGAAATACTGTGCGTAAAGTGCCTAGCACATAGAAGTATTCAATAAATATTAGTGATCTATTCCCCTGCCCTCTCCCCATCCCATGAACAAAATTGCACTTATAAAAGAGGACTTTTATAGATATAAGACCTTTGAGATTCTTCAGTGGTAGGGCTTCTAAAGTACTATGGCATGTGATGAGGGAAAGATGTTGTAGGGGAGAGGGTGAGCAAAAGGTCATTTGCTACCATTATAAGTGACAGCAATAGGATCTCTGCAGCTCAAGGTGATGTTTGTCTAGTTTTTCTCCTGTTTCTAATTCTTCTTAACCCTTTCTTGCTCCTGAGGCAGAAACTAAAAGCCCGTGATGAGCCACCAGAAGAGATCTGTACCTGCACTCAATTAGGAAACTTATTATCCCAGCATCTGGGAAGTCCTTTGACCAATCCTCTTGGCTTTATGGGTATCGATGGAGACCTGAATACCTTGATGGAGAATGGCACCCTCTCCAGGGAAGGAGGCCTCCGAGCTCAGATGGATCAAGTAAAAAGCCAGTGTGCAGACCTCCACCATAACCATTGTGAGATTGTGAGCAGCCTTAGGGCCATAAATATCTCTGGGCATGCGGGCATCTCTGGAGGGACAGGCATCTCTGAGGCCATGGACATCTCTGGAGACATGAGCACCTTTGAGACTATGGGCTTCTCCGAAGACTTAGGAATCTGTGGGGCCATGGATATCTCTGAGACCACTGACATCTCTGGAAACATGGGTATTTCTGAGACCAGGGGTTTCTCTGGGGACATGGGCATCTTGGGGGACACAGGCATCTCCAAGGCCAGCACCAAGGAGGCAGACTACTCCAAGCATCAGTGAGTTTAGTTACTCATCTTCCATGCTAGGTATACCTACAGCAGCTACAATGATTCTTGTCCCAGAGAGGGCTATGCTGCTTTTCCAATTGGTTTAAGTAAGTGAAGCCAAGGCATCCCTCTCCCCACTTAAGTCTGGAAGGGAATTACTTTACTGATTAAGTGACCAATATGTTCATATTAAGCAGTACAGAGTGTAGGCAAGAGAAAGAATATGTTATTGTTCTAAAATGGGATTTAACTATAGAAATGTTGCCTCTCAGGTGAGACGCATATTAAGCTGGTTCTACTGTCTGTTTTCTTTAATGATCGACCGCCCCTATTTTCTATCCTGACTGCTGTAATGTGAGAGTGAAGTGGAAATATTGTCACAGTGGTCAATAATGACCCTTTTGAGGGTATGGAGAGATGGTATACAGCAGCTAACTGAATTGCAGAATATATTAAAAGAAAATCTTACTTTCAGGTATGCTTAGTCATGGGATATTAGCTAACATTATTGCCAATGGAGACATACAATGTTTTCCTGAGAAGGAAATCAAAATGATGCTTAATTGTTAGCATGAGTGCATGAGTGCTTAGTGGTTTGAAATATAGAAAGAAAGTTTTCTTAAGTTACAACACATGCTTTCTCCAACCCACACCCCAGCTAGGTCTTGTTATAATGCTTAGCCAATTCCCTTTTTCATAGATAGTCCATAGGTAAACTTGAATCCACTACAGTCTAAAATTATAAATTTCAAATTAATGGGGTTTGAATTAGTAACATTAATTGCATCAGTTCAGGAAGTAACTGAAAATCTCAGTGCTTCAGACTCAGACTGAGACATGGTCTGTGTGCCCATCTGGTTTTGTGGAAAATAGGATCCTTTTTAGGTCTTTTTATGAAGACAAATGGTTTTGCTTATCTAGATATCACATGAGGTTTGTGGATTTTTTAGACACAATTGGCACTACTTTTAAATCTGGTAGGTTTATCACCTTGTGCTAATGTACAGTTTTGAAAAAAGTCCATTCTGATAGCAGATCCAGATACTCCTGGAGAAAGGGATGTATTTTTATTTAAACACCAGTTTTTCTCCTAGGGGTTGATATACTTGATGGGTTTTTCATCTGTCCTATTGGATATTCAGTCATGATTTTGCTACTTCCACATACTGAGAGTAGGATAGGCCTCAGTCAGTTTGGGTCATGCTCTGTATATTCTCAGCAATTCCAGAACTCTTAATGCCAACAGAATCCAGGTCCTCACCCAAAATGTCTGTTCCAAATACTCTATATTTGGCTTAAGCTAAAAAATTAGATGACTTAAAGAGGCATCTCTTGATTATCACATCCAGTTGTGCACATAGAAATATCTAAAGGATTATGTCATTAGGTGCTTTTCTTTGAGAGAAAGAGGAACCTTTTAAGGGTTTAATTTAAATGTAGGAGAGGAGTGCCAGGATAGCTCGTTGATTTCTTATCCCTAGCTAAACTGTAGACCCAAAATATCCTCTTTAGTGGAAGAACTCTAAATCATCTTGGTTGTCTTTTTTTATATGTAAACAGGAGTCATTTTTCTATTTACTTCCTCTTGGTAAATTTTTAATTTTTTGTTTTTAAAGAACTCTTAATTTATCTGGGTCTTCCCCATTAATAAATAAAGGCCATATTTTACTTACATATTCTTGATAGCTACCTTGATCCTATAATTTTAAAGCATCAAGATGATTTCCTTTTTTTATCTCTCTGGTCCTCCTCTTTCCATGATTTAGTCCTTGCTTTATATAACCTAAGTCATCAGATATTGCCAGTTGTCATTTGACTTCTTTTGGAAAAAAAAAATGGGGTTTGTGCACACCATTTTGATCTGGAGGCTACATCTACTCCTGGCTTTGTGAAGGAAGTTGCCAAAAAGGATGATGGTACCAATCTGCCACCAGTGAGCCATTCTGGATCTTGCTCCCAGATCTTTCTCCCATATCTCAATCTGCATTTTGCAGTTTATTAGCATGATGTTCTGGATAGAGTGTGTTGAGTTTTCAGAGAAGAAAGTAAAAAGGTAAATGACAAGATGTAGTAGTTTTTGCAAATTCTATAAAAAACTAAAGAGTCTTGATTTATTCCTAAAGATCTGTACAGGTACAGTACATAGTACCTAACTTATTTCTTAGATCAAAAACAAAATTAATCAATAGTGAAAGGAAGGTCTTTTCAATATAATTCTAAACTAGAAGTAGTAAACCATAACTCTCATATTTCCAAAGGTGAAAACAGCATTTTTAAAAGACTGGATTATGTTGTTAATTATCTAAGGCCATGGGATTGATCTCAGTCTCAAAATCTGTGAGGTCAGTTTGTTTGGTCTTTGATATTTTTATTCCCCAACATACCACATTATTGCTTACATATAAAATATACAGAACGTAAAAAAAAAAAAAAAAAAACTGCATGAAAATCACCTATTTATTCTCAACACGAAACACCTTTTGGTTTTACAGTTGGCTTTAAACATCTGAGAAGATGGCAAGCATTCTTATACACCAGTAACAGACAAACAGAGAGCCAAATCATGAATGAATTTCCATTCACAATTGCTTCAAAGAGAATAAAATACCTAGGAATCCAACTTACAAGGGATGTAAAGGACCTCTTCAAGGAAAATTACAAACCACTGCTCAGTGAAATAAAAGAGGACACAAACAAATGGAAGAACATACCATGCTCATGGATAGGAAGAATCAATATCATGAAAATGGCCATACTGCCCAAGGTAATTTATAGATTCAATGCCATCCCCATCAAGCTACCAATGAGTTTCTTCACAGAATTGGAAAAAACTGCTTTAAAGTTCATATGGAACCAAAAAAGACCCCGCATTGCCAAGACAATCCTAAGTCAAAAGGACAAAGCTGGAGGCATCACACTACCTGACTTCAAACTATACTACAAGGCTACAGTAACCAAAACAGCATGGTACTGTTACCAAAACAGAGATATAGACCAATGGAACAGAACAGAGTCCTCAGAAATAATACCACACATCTACAGCCATCTGACCTTTGACAAACCTGAGAGAAACAAGAAATGGGGAAAGGATTCCCTATTTAATAAATGGTGCTGGGAAAATTGGCTAGCCATAAGTAGAAAGCTGAAACTGGATCCTTTCCTTACTCCTTATACGAAGACTAATTCAAGATGGATTAGAGACATAAATGTTAGACCTAATACCATAAAAACCCTAGAAGAAAACCTAGGTAGTACCATTCAGGACATAGGCATGGGCAAGGACTTCATGTCTAAGACACCAAAAGCAACGGCAGCAAAAGCCAAAATCGACAAATGGGATCTAATTAAACTAAAGAGCTTCTGCACAGCAAAAGAAAGTACCAACAGAGTGAACAGGCAACCTACAGAATGGGAGAAAATTTTTGCAATCTACTTATCTGACAAAGGGCTAATATCCAGAACCTACAAAGAACTCAAACAAATTTACAAGAAAAAAACAAACAACCCCATCAAAAAGTGGGCAAAGGATATG